>NW_009706642.1:9603-23152 GCF_000703405.1 Apaloderma vittatum | reverse complement strand
AGACCGGCTGAACCCAAGCTGAGCTTGCTTGGTTCTGAGAGGCCTCGAGACCTCAATGCAACAAACTGCTGAAGCATCTCAAGAGAATCCAAACATATTGCATCGTTAAAGCTTCGCGTTTTAAAATTGCCATTTCTCAATGGTTTGTCTAAATTGAGTGTCATGTGAGCAGATGGCTCAGATATCAGGCCCAGAGACTCTGAGGAGCTCAACGTTGGGGATTGCTGTGGCAGACATTTTGCCATGTCTTTGTTCTTGTGAGATAAAAAAGAGAAAACAAACTTATCAGATTATGAGTTAAAGATTAATGCTACCATGTTCTTTCTTAACCCTTGCCTTCTCTTTCTGGGTAAATATTTTTCCTTTTGGTAACGCTCACGATCTGCTCGCTTCAATCCTATATGTAAATGCCTTCAATCTACCCTAATTGCAGTTTGACTGTCCTGAAATGTAGAAGTGGCAGCAACTGTGCTCTTTCCATCAGATCTGGAAGGGTGGCAGGCTCCATACGTTGAAACTAACAGTTAGATACTACTCCAGGTTGTTTTTGCCCCTGAATGTGACGAAAAATCACAGAAAAGGAATGTTATCTACAGTGCAGGAGTGTTAACTGAAGGGATGAGTATTTCTGTAGAAATAGGCTTTTTCCCAAGAATGAAAGCAAGCACAGAGCTGTGTTTTAGAACTACAAAAGAAGAGCAACTTAAATAATCAGGGGGCCGGTTAGCTCAGTCAGTTGAACGTGGCGCTAACAACGCTAAGGTCATGGGTTCGATTCCCGTTCGGTCCCCATGTGTTGCCTGATCTAGTTGAGAGGTGGCATCCCTGCCCATGACAGGGAGGCTGGGTTAAAATGATCTCTAAGGTCCCTTCCAGCCTAGGCCTTTCTATGATTCTATGAGTTACTACATTGCATTTGTGCATTCAGTACTGCTGTCCTGACATTCCCCACTTTGCCATTGAATAAAGACAGAGTTGCCAGGATGGGAATTTTGAACATGAAAATCTGAGAGTACAAAGTAACTAATACTTACACTTTCATATATTGACATCTAAAATGCCAGAAGGAGCCAAATCTAGACTTAAGTACTTAAATGTCACTTTCTGGTCACTGCAGTTCTTAGTAGGACTAATCTTGCTGCTGCATTTTTAATTTTTTTGTTGTTGTTGTTCCTTTGGTCTTTTCAGAAGATGAAAAAGCTAAGCGTGAAGTTTCTTCTTGGACCCTGGAAGGTGATGTTAACACAAATCCCTGGTCTGGTTATCGATACACTGGTAAACTCAGGCCGCACTATCCACTGGTAAGCAACGGGTGCCGCACTGATATGTTCTGTAGCAACTTGTGTTCCAGTCCTGACCTGATTACCTCCCACATTTTAGCTGAGAGGGGAAAGCTTCTTAAACAATCTAAACCTGATCGCAAGGACATGTATGACTGCATTCTGATTGTGGTTCATTTTTATTTAACTTGATCTATCTCTTGGTGTATTTGAGATTAAAGAAGCACCTGTGAGGTAACATGTGTCAGTAACAGGCTTAAGCTCATACCTTTTGCCTGTACATTTTGACATTTATTCTGCACAAAAGCTGCTGCTGGTTTATATGATGTCTTCTGCTAGCTGTTTACTGTTATCACCAGTCATGGAGCAGCCTAATAAAAGGTGAACTAACTTAGAACTTAAATAAATTGGTTTATATTATTTTGTATAAATGGTTTGAGATGAGCTGCCAAAGGAACAGAGGTTACAGTGATCTCCAACACCAGAATGGTGCAGAGGAACTGAGGTCAGTAACTTCTTCATCTGTGAAAGGTGTGTTTAGAAGACGACCTCAGTTATAACTGTATTTTTAAACTGGTACAAGTTTGTACATGGAATAAGCCGAAGTTTTTAAGGAATAATGACCTATTATTTACATGCATCTTTCTCTAATTGGTGTGTGCTAGAAACGCTGCCCCTGTGGCATCGTCTCTGTAGTCTGTTCCATCTGTTATGGGCTCATCAGAGAACAGATTAACAGAGCTTGAGCCCACGTGTGTTTGTCAGTGTTATTGAAGAAAGGGTGCTTTGGATATGTTGCCAGTCAAGTAATTTAGTAATGTTATTGCCAAACATTTGCTTCTTTTGTCTTCTGACTGCAGTAGGATTGATGCAAATGAAACTATAATCAAAAGTGCTAATGACTAGGATGATGATTAGAAATAGCAATCTTGCTAATAGACTCTAATAATCAGAGGGAGGAAGGATATATTTGGAACCAGTGCACTTGCAGTCTGGAAAGTGGCAGAATAAGCACTACAATATAAAAGGGATGATGTATTATAAAACCAATTTAATTTACTAGACACATAAAAGTTTGTTTTTCACAAAGCCACGAAGCTGGCTATTAGAGGTTCTATAATATGAAAGCAAAGAGTGACAGAAGAATCTTTGAGAAATGAAAATTGGAACTGTTTTGGAGTGTTTGCATGCTTCATAACTTTTTGTAAGTGGAATTAGCTGTATTTCGCTATATAATTTTGCTGCATGAGCCTCTGTTTTTGTGACTACAGTAAGTATTCTTGCAACCTAACAACCTTTTTATTTATTTAGACGCCTACAAGACCTGTGCCAAGTTATATTCAGAGACCAGATTATGCTGACCACCCACTAGGTAACTGGAAACAAATCACAATTATGGAGTGTTATGTTTACTTTCTATTTTTCTTTTAATTGGAAAAGCATTTAAAGTATGAAGGAGATACTGGAGAGGGGAACCTCTTCTTTTATCCGTTCTTCTCGCTCTGTCTCATCTTACCCCATGTTAACTTACTGATACTTCAGAAATAATGGTTACAGAAAAGAAAAAAATCCATGCAGGTCCTGGTCCTGTGCTTAACTTCATAACAAACAGCAGTCACAGGTGAATTCTGCCAAGCCCTTCTCAATGACATCAGTGTATCTGTTGGAAATGTATTATAAAATAACAAAACCAAACCAAACTGCAGTAAGCAGCCCCCAGAAGAAAACTGATATATGAGTTCCAGCTATTTTTGGACACACAGGGAATACATTCAAAATTACTTGCTTATTGGTTTGTTTTGGTGTTTCCCCTTTATGTATTGGTATTGGTGCTTTGTATTTCCAAAAAACAGCTTCTATAAAGTCTGGTAGAATTATTTTTAAATTTACAGCTGTTCTTTAGTTATTCTTTACAAAATGTAAATATTTAAGCAGTGTAAAGTACTATCTTTTTAGGGTATTGTTCAACTATAAAACTGAGCTTGTACAGAATTTGGTAGGAAGAATTTGCATATTTTCATCAACTGATCATAGCAGTACTATAATTAGAGATGTTTACAAGCTTTATGGGTCTTTTAGAATATTAGTTATTATATTAAAAGCAGCAAAAAAAGGGCAAAAAAAATAAGGACTCTTCTATGATTAAAATAATTTCCTTGGAAGTCTGATTTTTAAGGTTGTGTTTTGACTAATCAGACATGATGGTTTTATGCAGTAAGTGAATGGGCATCCTGAGCACATGTGAGCATTATGATATTGTGGAAGTCTTGTGAATTCAAATTAATCTGGATAATGATGCTAATACTGTGACTTGGTGGGTTCATTACTTTTGTCTATAGTGAGAAAGTGCGTACTTTTATTGCATTGGTAAGCTAGGTCAGTTCCTTGACTGGACACATGTAGCAATCACTCCTCTGTAACATGGTGCTTTTTCTTTCTTTTTTTTTTTTTTCCTCCATCTTTTTTCTTTTCAGGAATGTCTGATTCAGAACAGGCTTTAAAAGGAACCTCTCAAATAAAAATACTCTCATCTGAGGATATAGAAGGGATGCGAGTAGTGTGTAGGGTAAGGAGGTTTTGGGTTTCGTTACACAATGCCTTTATTCTGTGAAAATGTATAGTGATTTCACCAGTTTGTGACAGCACATTTGAGAATACAAGCTTTCAAACCCCTTTTAAGCATGGAAAAGTAGTTTGGGAAATTTAGTATTTTCTTGCTTTTTCTCTCCTTATGACCCCCAATTCACAATACACTATTTTCCAAGTGGAAAGATGACTTTTATCTGTTTTCTGGCTTTATTGTTATTAGTGAGATCATCTATGGCAGAAATGTTGCTGTTAAGAGTATATTTTATGTCACATAAATAAGAACAGACCTTTTTCCTCTTCTAGAATTAGTACCAGGTAAAAAGCAAACGCAAAACAGAACCTCATCCCTAACAGTTTTTGAAAAAGAGCTATTTGATTGTAATCACTTCCTTGTGCATAAAGTCAAACTTTGAAATATATTTTTGGTGGTCTTGTTTAAGTTTATGGTATTCAAGGAAATTGCAGTCTGAATCTTAAATGCGGTGTTTGCAGATGTCACAAAGGTGACTCAGTAATACAAAAGTGTAGACATCTCGGGTCTTTCTAGAGCCCATGTCTACCCATGTTTCTTAGTGTAGCTGTAGAAAATGAGTTGCTAATCTTCTGTGGAGTAGTCCTAGTCTTATTTTAAATCAGTACTTTTGTTTCGTTTGCAGCTTGCTAGAGAAGTATTGGATGTTGCTGCCATGATGGTGAAAGCAGGTGTAACTACTGAAGAAATTGATCACGCTGTCCATTTAGTAAGGTTATTTTATTATTCTTTTGGTTTTTAAGTCCTTTCTTCTGTCTTTTTATTTTTGAATGATTGCTGTGTGGTTTTCTTTATTGTTGCATTAATTTCTTTTATTTATTTTTTAAACCTGTTTCCCGTTTGAAACTAGTGCGTATTGCAGGTGATAGAAATGTGTTACAGCAGAATGGTAGATTCAAAATGAGTTGGGAACTCCTGATCCTCTCTCCATACCAGCTTCCAAGTCCCTCTAAGTTTCTTCACCTGGTTTTTCAGTTAGCCTAATATAATTTCTTTCTGCTAAACCTTTGTTGCTCCATGTATACCATTATACGACAAACATTGTATCTAGGTCATGGTCTTTTTGTGGTCTGTGTAGTTGGTTAAGATATGCAGAGGAGAAAATTTAATTATTGGTGGTTGAGGATGGGAACTGTGAGGAGCCTGAGAGAGAATTGAGACGTTTGTTGCAGTCAGGCAAACTAAAGCCACAATCCAGCGAAGTATTTGAAATAATGTTCAAGTATCTTCTTGGCTTACACAATTCAAGTATCTATGAATAGTTAATTTGTATTTTTCTTCGCTGTCTTCTCTGTAAATTGATAATTGAGGATACCTGTGTGCACTGTGGGGAAGGCAATGAACTTAGCACAGTTAAGTTTTTAGAGAGCTTTCTGGTTGCTGTTCTTCTTATCTGGATTTGCAGATCTTGAGCCAATATTGTGAGGAACTTACTCTAGTTTGATTAGGCCAGAGGTTGAACTGCATTAAACACTAAATTATTTGCTTATGCATAATGTCCAGTATAAACAACTAGTAGTTAAAATGGTGTTTACCCCTCCTTAGTGGTTTTTGGAAACTTTTTGCATGGCAGATTGTTGATGCTGAATGATATCACCTCTTGATGCTTTCCAGTTTTAACAGTATTTTTTTAAATAAAAAAAGTTAACACAGTATTATTTTCCCAGAATTGGTCAGTATGTCACATAGTATGTATATGTAAGTATATATAAAATATATGTGTCAGCTTTGCAAAAATCCATAAAAGATTATTAAAGTACAAAGGAAGCAGCTGAAAGTTTTAAACATGGGGTGGAAGAGTGGTGGTAGATGTTATTTTGTCTAGCTTGTGTGTTGTGCAAAAATACTTGAAGTTGTAGATCAGATGCTTAAAAACAGTCATTGAAAATGGCTAGGTTCTTTAACTGATTAAATTCTGCTGTGCGTTGTTTGAAACCTGAATATTTCAACACTGGTAGTCAAACATAAAAATGAGTAGAAGCAAAATTAAAGTAGCTTTACTTGGTTCCTGGTAAGAAATGCAAAGCATAACAAAATACCGTAATGCCAAAAAATGCTTGAGGAATCTAATTTTCAAGAGTCCCTGTTTTTCAACCTGTCATTCTTATGGTAAAGCTGTTGCACGTATGCTTCTTCTTTGTACAAAACTTACTAATATTAAGTGTAAATTGTATTCTCTAAACTAGGCTTGTATTGCAAGGAATTGCTATCCTTCCCCTCTGAATTATTATAATTTCCCTAAGTCGTGTTGTACATCAGTGAATGAAGTGATCTGTCATGGAATTCCTGACAGGCGGCCGTTGCAGGAGGGAGACATTGTTAATGGTAAGTGCTGTGACCTTCAACTTTCCTTCCTTCCATCCAGTTACACCATGCAGTAAGGTGAGAGTAAAGCAACATGACTGGAGTAGCTTGTTAAGACAGGCTTTTTTCATTTTTTTCATTTACTAATTAACCTCTGCTTTTTTTCATATTTAAACTAATGAGTTTTTTTAATAAAATAATTTAGAAATTTTGGTCCATTTTAGGAGCTTTATAATTCTTTTACTCTGGTCTTTGCATTAGTATCGTGCCTGACTATTCCAGGCTAGATTCCAGTTGGTCCAGACTGTATAAATAGAGAATAAGATGTATAAAATGTGTATTGAATTATTCAAATGGATTAATTCTGTATGAATTCTTAAGTAGATGGCTCTAGGTCTCTGAGATTTTGCTATGGACATGACATCTATGATGAATGTAAAGGATCCTAATGGTGAGGCATTGTTTAGATGCGTCTTAAAAACACACCCTTTTTTTGAGAGCCTCACAGTGTAACAGTAACAGCTACTTTTTTTGTTCATGTAGTCAGTGCACTTACGCCTTCTTGGGTACTGAGGCATACTTCTATAAATTACTTGACCATGTTTTGTTTTCTCATTCATTTCTTCTTGGCTTGGCAGTACAAATTAATGGCATTTTTTTCACCGATTTGGCTTGCTTTTCTCTTATCTGTAAATAAATCCCAGCATACCTTAAGGTTTGGTTATTTCTAGAAGCAGGTTGGAATCCTTTTAGATTGTCAGATATCTAATATATATTAACATGTAATCGTAGAGCTATAGAGCTACTAAGTCTACAGCTTAGGGCTGTGGGTACCAGCCTTTTTGGAACAAGCCTCAGAACTGTGGCCCTTTTCTCGATGAGGTTTGGTCTGGCCAATAGCTCCGAGTTGTAGCATACTTGCAGCCATGTGTCCAACACTCCTTTATCTTTCTCTTTTTTGTTTTTTTTACCATCAAAGGTGATACCTTTGCACATCTCTGTATTATTACCAGCTTTTCTGGCGTTGCTGGAGTCCCAAGTGAGAAGCCCTGTTAATCTTACTAGGTTGGCTTCATGTACCCAGTGCCAAGTACAGTTTCCTTCATGGCTATTTACCTGTGTGTGGATTTCTTCCTGAATAGCAGTTCAGTAATTACGTTAGTGGTTTTGGTCCTCCAGCAGCTATTAGAACTACCCTACTACTGACAAAGTCTGCCAAACACAAAAGCACTTGCACGACAGGAATTAACTTGGTATACAAATCTAGAATACTTTGCATGTGTTTACCATATATCATGACTATCTGATGGCAGGTTTTATTGTTTTACTTGTCTGCTATGAGAGACGAGATACTAGAATAGATGACAGCTATGTCTAAACTGGTAGGCCTGTTCCCATGTTTTGTAGGACTATTTGCAACAAGCATCTCATATGGATGTTCCTAATCCAAAAAAGCTTATCTTTTTTTTGAATGAGTTAAATTTAAAAAAGATTTTGTCATTAGAACTCCTTATGCTGTTATTTTTCAAGAATGAGTATTGCTTTTAGCTTACAGCCAACTTTATACACAAAGCAAACAAGTTAGAGTTTTGCTGCAACATAATTCTGAACTCTTACTATGTTCTGCTAAACCTCAGTTGTTTAAGCATACTCTTCTCATTCTTGCTGTTTGCCTGATACTGATACTTTAAATCCTTTCATTTGAAAGGAAAAAAAGTTCTAAATAATTTGATTTCTTTTTCTTAGTCAGTAATACTATTGGAAGGTTGCTTTGTATTTAACGTCCAAGAAATTTTACCTTTTTGGCTAGAAGCGAAGGGGTTTAGCATTATAATTTTTGCAAAGGTGCAACTAAAGATGTATAGAAATTACTGAAGTTACTATATGGGTTGAAACACGATTACATCCCTGTATTAGTGCTGGAATTAATTTTAAGACAGTATTTTAACTAGGTAAATCACCATAAAGCAAAGGTTTTCTCTTTGTGGTGTTATATTTACCTAGGCAACCAATCATAAGCTTGCTGTGTCTTTGTTGCTTTGGTGTGGGTTTTCTTTTCTTCCTTTTTTTTTTTAAATTATTCAAACTGTTGACCAGTGAAACACTACCTTCTTAACTATTTCTATAGATTCTACCGGATGAGCATGAGAGAATTGGTTACTGGAAGAGTTTATATCTGGAATTCTTACAAAGTAATCTTGTAACTTCACAATTACAATACTGCTTCTTTAGGTGTGTGTGTTCATTCACATATTAAGAGACAAGAAGTCAGAGATAAAGTGCTAATATCACAATATGTCTGGTGTTCTTTGCAGTGGATATTACTGTCTACCGTAATGGCTACCATGGAGATCTGAACGAGACGTTTTATGTTGGAGAAGTTGATGAGGGTGCCAGGAGGCTTGTCCAAACAACTTATGAGTGCCTAATGCAAGCCATCGATGCAGGTAAAACCTTTGGTGAAGGCCTGAGGCATTAGCAACGCTCACATTTGAGAACCAAAATCCTATTTGCTGCTACCTGGGAGTGACTTCTGTTGCAGAACACAGAAGTGTTAGTGTGTGTCACCAGCAGATGATGTAGATCGTATAACAAACCCGTGCTTCAAATGGCACAGTTCTGTGGGTGGTGGCTGCAAGTTTTATCTGAAATGTGGGTTGATGAGGAAAATGTAATTAATGCTGAGCTGATCCACACATGATGATATTTACATGGAAACAGATTTTTTCAGTCTATTAGTTAGATGAATAAGACATCCTTGATCTGAGTAGTTTAGAGAATGTGAAGATGTGAAGAACAAAGTGTGTTTTGGAAAACTGAAGTATATCGTTTATATGGTGTTGCACAATGAACTGATAAGGTAAAAAAACTTTATTTGAACACTTAAATGTATCTCTACCCCTGCCAAACCTGATGGTTATTTCATAAAGCTAATTATGAGCTCTTGATTTTCAGCTGTGGGAGTGTGCCAGAAAAGACAGATCCATATCCTTCAGTACCCACAGAACTTAATGTTGCTTATAACTGAGGACACCTTCACTGAGACATGCAATGAGACAGAAAGGTAGCTAGAGAGTGTCACGTTTGACTTAATTCATAAAGGAATATTCTAAGTTCTCTTAGACAAACTGAGATAACAAAATTCCCCCAAGTCCCTGCAAATATTTTCATCATCTATATCTTTTATACCTTGCAGCTTCTTAAAATCCCCAGTAAAATGTTCTCACTTCACAGCCTCTATAGACTCAAGTTTAAGGTGCTATGTATGAAGGCTTTAAACATGCATTTAATCAAAAGTAAGTGGAAAAGGAAAAGATAATGAACTTACTTTGGTAATTTGGAGATAGCTAGCCAAGCTGAAAAGATAGAAATCCATATGAATGATATCTTGCATATCTGTTGTTTGATCAAGAAAATACTGCAGAGTTGAGCTGTGAAGAATATAGATTACCTATTTATGTGGGATTACTATTCTGAAATGACTGCTTTGTTTTTCAGAGCTAAATCAGAATCATACTTATCTTTGCTCCTCTACTTAGTTTTTATAGCAGACTATATAGGTTGTCTCTTAAATTTCATATCCTGGCTTTTATGTATAAACTATGACAGAAATTCACCTTTGTGTTCATTACAATGAGATTTAAATTCCCTGTGTAACTTCTCTTTACCAACTTTTTGGATGCTGTAACAGGTTTTAATAGGTTTTAGACATTCCCTGCTAGTAGGAATTCTGGCAACAAGTGTCTCAACTATTAAAAAAGGGTCACCTCTGCCCTGTTTAAATCATCTTAATTTCTTGGCATTGCACCAGCAGATGTCTAAGTAGGAGAGTTGTATGAGAGGAAAGCAAAAGACTCTTTGCTGCATTGATAGGAGATGCTTCGTGTTGTGAGGCCCAAAGGAGATGGTATGATTTCACAATTATTTAGCACAAACTCAACAGATTAACTTTCCTTCTCTTCCCCACCATGTCTTTTTTGCCTGTTTGTTTGTTGTCATATTTTGGGAAGGGCATGCACATTCCAGTAATCTAAATTTCTTGTTATTTTCTGTAAATTCAGCTTACTGATTTAGCTGTAGTTATTTATATTAGCAGAGAAATGAACTACATGGCTTACTTCACATAGTAAAGTTTTAGCTGCATATGTGAACTCTGCTTAAGATGCTCTACATAACCACACAGCATCTGGTTCCTGAAGGAACAGCATATATTCAGGGAGTTGTGAATGATCTTGAAATAGCATTTACATTACTTTTTCTTTGTGGTGGCTCAAGGTTGCTTTTGGTATGCTTCTTCATTAGTTGATTGCTGAGGCCTTGTTGCTTTTATGGTTTTTTACTCCCTTGTCCAAGTAATCAAAGTGAATTTTTCACACCATTTTCATCTATTTCAAACTCTTCAACTTCTAAGGCTTCCTGAAAGGATTGTCAGAAAATGCATATGAACATTCTTATTTGCTGTAGTGTTGCCACTAAAGTCTTGTCTAAGCGTAGAGATATCCGTTTTGTATTTTTTTTCCCCTTTTTGGTCCTTCTTGTATCATCATTTGTGCGCTTTTCACAGAGTAGTATATATGAGTATATATGAGATGAGTATATATTAAAATATAGTTCATACATTCATTGAAAGAAGCACTGCAACTCTGGGTATGAGAAGTTACCAAGTACTTTGAAAGTCTTTTGTTGTCTTTGACTTCAAACTTCAACATCCTTTTAATATATGAGCACTTACATCTGTGAAAGGGAGAAAGTTGTGTTCTTCTGAAGGAGTTTTCTTTTTCTCTTATTTTCTCCTTTATACTGAGACTCTCTCGTCCTGTTTCTGTATGTTATTGCACTCACATAAGTGATGGATTAAGCGATCATAGGAAGTTGCGTACCAAAGCAGATGGACATTAGTGCTGTAGAGGTACTAGTCTGAATGGTGTTTGATGGTTATTTATGTTTAGAGAAAGCTCTGTGAATTTCTATCTGTATCTCTTTAATTTTGCAGTAAAACCTGGTGTTCGGTACAGAGAACTGGGAAACATTATTCAGAAACACGCCCAAGCAAATGGATTTTCAGTGGTTCGGAGCTACTGTGGGCACGGAATCCATAAACTTTTCCATACAGCCCCTAATGTGCCACATTATGCCAGTGAGTATTGTTTCTCTTTGGGTTGTCCCGTAGACAAGAAGTGGTTTGCAGTGAACACACCCTATTTGCTTCTTGCTTATGTTCTAATAAAGTAGCATGTTGCCTGACAGTCATCAAGTTAGCATTTTTGCACTTGTGAAGTAATTTTTCTTTTTAAACTCTGGGCAATTACATGGTTTATGAACCTAAGTGAGGCGAATATATGCTGAGACAATCTGTTCCTACACTAATGGTTAGCTAACTAGTGTTAGCTCTCATCTGTACTGCTTAAGTGCTTGATGTTTTTTGCCTGAATTCCCAACTAATCTCCTAGACATCTTTGTCTCACATGAATGGGCAAACATTTCTATCCTTAGAAGGTCTAAGCAAAAACTTACGGACATTCCCAGCTGTAAATAGAAGGCTTTTTTTGAATGGCATACGTGGTTATTGTGCTTGAATCTGGATCCTGTTATGTTTCACTTTTTGTGATCTGATGTTCCTGGAAACTTCTCTGTAGTGTGTGGCAGAGGTGGAACAACCCTTCCCCCAGCAGGTTCTCAGCTTTGATTTTTTGAAATGCCAATGTCCACATGACAATTTTTGCCAGCAGGACTAAGACACAGCATCTGTAGAGGTAAAGCAGAGAAGCTCAAGTGCAAGTGGTCACCTAAGGGTAGAATAAATATCATGAAGTAGTGATAAACGTTTCACACTCACTCCAACTGCCAAGTTCCCCTGATGCACATTTATTTTTCCTCAGACCTGACTGATGTCTCCATCTTCCCATCTCCTAGCAAGCTTTTAACACAGGTTATAGTTACAGATTATAATCTAGCAATCCTGGACTTTTCATGTTGTCATTTCCCTAATTTATTTTTTCAGAGAACAGAGAAAATCTATTAATCGCACAGTAGAAGGATATCAGTTCCTGGTATTTACTTTTGTTGTGTAAGATGATGAAAATCTGGATTCTTTGAAGATGGGTGCATTTTATACCAATTAAAATTCAGTCTGAGAAAAAGCAAATTTTTATTTTCCTGGCTGTTGGGAACTTTAAACTTTTTAAAGTATTTTTTTTTTAAAATTGAGCCCAAATGTAGTTCTAAAAAAGGAAGTTGCTGGGTTATTTTCTGGTATTTTTAAATATAGATTCACAGCAAAGGGGTAGACCTGAGCTTCTTGGAGGAATAAAAAATGAAAACTGCTGCCTGTTTCTGTCTTGAAGTAAGGATTAAAAGATTTTTAAAAGTGAAAAGCCTGTTTTATAAGTCTTTAAATTATTAAAATAAATCAAAAACTACAGGGAGTAAAGGACATAATTTGTTCAGATGCACAAGACCAGAAATTTGATTTAGATGTTGAGAGCAAGAAATACCAGCAGATGATGGAGAAAGAAGCAAGACCCTTTTAAGTAAAACCTTCTAGTTGCTGTTGTGTCACATTGATGTCTGAGATCATTTTTAAAGCACCTACGTGGTTTACACAATTTAATGAATTTACACGATTAGACTGGGGGACGGGGAATCCGACTGTATGTAGGAATTGATGCAAATTGTCCACAGCAGCAGAGCAGCTTGGAGCTCATGATTCCTGGGTGATACTGGACTTGGTTCTAACTCTCACACACCGGGCTTCAGTCAAACTACATTCCCAGAGAGGTGCCGTGCATCAGTCTGTGTGCCTCCACACAGATGGTTTTGGTGTCTGTAGCATCAAGAAGTTCTGGTATTATTGTCCTGGATGCCTTGAAGTTCTCTGCCTTTTAATGTTAGCTCAAGAAATACAGTGTTATCACCCTGACACTACTGTGACTCCGTTATCCAGAGTAATGAGGGAGGCAGTATGTCTCTCATAAATGGAACCATGGGGTTACTTAACTGCTATCATATTTTGACAATTTATTGGAGCTAATGGCTCAGTGGAAACAAATTAAGAGGTTTCAGGGCTTCTCTGAATATCTTAAGTGCTGCTTATATTTATTGATTTTTTTAAAAAATATGTCTTTTCATTGTAGAAGTCTGCAGAAATTCCTGTATTACATTTGTTTAGTATTTTTATAGAACTGGAGTGTTGGAGAGAAAGACAGCAATTAATTTTAAGCTCCTCGAGTAAATATTGTGGTGTTGGAGGAGGGTGAGAAGGAAAGAACTAAGGGAAACCTTAATGTAGAAGTAAATATGGGCAAGCAAACAGGTCACCTCTGAAGGGCTTTTCTGATTTCACAGT
>NW_009706642.1:0-9572 GCF_000703405.1 Apaloderma vittatum | reverse complement strand
TCCTGCTGTAGTGTTCTAGGATGAGGATTTATTTATTTACTAAGATGGGATCACTTTTTTTAACCTGAGTGTTTATTTCATTGCAGAAAATAAAGCAGTTGGAGTCATGAAGCCAGGTCATGTATTTACAATTGAGCCTATGATCTGTGAAGGTGAGCAATTTAGCAACAGAATTAAAAAGGTTACTCTTGTTTAATGTCAAGTCGTGATGGAGGGGATGCTGGTTCTATTCTGTATAGTTGATAGATTTCCAGCCTAGGCCATTCTATGATTCTATGATTTCTTCTTTTTAGGGAATTGATCTCTATTATTTAAGAACAGTCAAAAAGTCATCATTTATGTTTTTAGGTGGTTGGCAAGATGAAACATGGCCTGATGGTTGGACTGCGGTAACCAGAGACGGAAAGCGATCTGCCCAGTTTGAACACACGCTTCTGGTCACTGATACAGGCTGTGAGATATTGACCCGGCGCCTGGATAGTATTCGTCCCCATTTCATGTCCCAGTGATACTCTAGACTGAGCAGGTGGATCTGAACGATACATGGTTTTTTTTTTCCTTGTCTCTGTACTATGCATTTTTTTAAAAGAGTACAGAATAGAGAGATGTCATCGTTTACTTTGTTCTCAGTGATTGTAGATAAGAGGAATATCTTGAAGAGCCTGATCCAATGTCTGGAAAAGCAGAGAACAATTTAAAGAATTTCCTGCTTTCCTCCTACCTACACACTCATGCTGTATTTTTCTTTTTTCTTCAATGATCTCTTTAGCACCTGCTTCTGTTGCTGCCATGATATTAGCTAGAAAAGTGTGGGTAGCCTTTCCCACCGGGACTTGACATTTTGGGATCCAGGTATTTTTTTTCCACTACTTCAGTGTGCCATGTCACTCTTGGTATGTGAGTGGCACCTGAGATTTTAAGCATTTCTAGTTCCAAAGACTTGCTCCTGCTTCTGCAGATACTGTTCTGATGGGCTGGGCCTTGTTTATTGGTTGAGAAAGGAGGCAGAAAGGAGGAAGACATGCATGTTGCCAAGAATAGGTTACCCTCACCTTTAATCTGTCCCCATCTCTCTGCTGACGGCCTCTATGCTGTTAACGGCAGGACTTGTTTCTCTTGCTGGGGATTTGATAGTATGGGCTTCCTGCAGGGAAAAGTTATAAATTCTATCGTATATGCAGCTCCCTGAATATACTGCTTCTCGGTGAAGCAGTATTTGCAGGCGCTCTCCTGCTCTAAAAGCTTGGTGAAGCTGCTATGTCAGAGTTGCCTAGGTCAAGGAATCAAATGAGAATCAGAAAGATCCCATGATTCGTGGGATCCCTGCATGCGTGAACTGTGGGGCGTTTTTTCAAAGGTAAATCCACAGTAGCTGTGGGGATTGGATTTGCAAGATTTGATGGTGAAATGAGTATATATCTGAAAACAAGTCTGAGTGTGAGAAAAATGAAATGCCTTCAATGCTGTATTCATTTTCTTTTGTTAATTTTTAAACGGGGTAGCTATGAAAACTGATCTTTTTTCCTCAGACTGGGTATAGAGTGGGTAATGTTAGTATATGCACCCTTTATTTTCTCTAACGGGTCACGATGACCTGGAAACGTTAAGGAGTCTGCATTGATTAAGCCTCTCTTCTCTCTACCCTTTCTTTTCCCATGCCCACTCCTTTTCCATCATCTTTGGTTTCTGCTGAGGGAATTTATTTTTCCTTCTGAATTGTAATGAACAAATTTTCAGACCCTGTTGCAGACTTAAGTCTTACACCACTGTAATGCAAGAAATAGTTAAACCCATAGTTAAAGCAGTTGAATCATACAATCATGGGCGTACAAGGTGTCTGGTGAATTTGTTGCCACAGCAGACCCGAGCATATGAGGCACTGTGTACCTTTGCTCCCCTCGGCACTGCAGAATTTAGGTGGGGGAAAGGGGTTAGTGCTTCATAGAACTGGACTTGTGTGTGCTACCAAATACCAAATTTGCCAGCAAATGTCTTCTCTGCCCTGAGTGCCTCAGACCTCTGTTGCTCCAGGAGTATCATTGCGATGTTTTCATTACCTTTATTATTATTTTTAATTATGCAGTAAAGTGACCTGAAATTATGCATATAGAGCACGTGTGCGTGTGTGTGCGCGTGTGTAGATTTTAACAAAACAGACTGTAGAACTTGAGTGAAATTACCTGTGTTGAATGAGATGTAACATATGGAGGAGATGACTGTCCTGGAGGTTAACCCACCATACCATTCACGTGAATGGTTACAACGGTTTTGCCTTTTCTGTGTGTGTGTGTGTGTGTGTGTGTGTGTGTGTGACAGGGAGGGGCTTCATTTTTGGTCTATAAAATAAAAGTTGCAGCTGCTTTTAACAGAAATAAGTTTTTTTTTTCCCTTTCATTTTTTTGATTCCAAACCAGACATAGCATTCTCAATTCTGTGCAGGTTTGCTTGCTTGCACCAGTGCAAGCCCTACTGGTAGATGCGTGAAGCTGGTGTTAAAAGTCGCCCTGCACACGTGCCACTTGATTACCTCTTCTGTCCTTGCGCTAATACAACCAAATTTAGTATTGCACAGTTTTAATATAGGTAATCTATGATGCTATGCATTTCTGCCTATGGATTGATTTCACAGCATGAAAACTTTTAATACTAAGTTCATACTACTACAGTATTTTTAAACACGTGGAATGCTTAGCATCTACACCACTTCTTTAAACGTGAAGTAATACATCATCCTGGAAAACAAAACTTGTCTAATAAAAATATTGTGAAAGGCTGTTTTTTCCACTGACTGGATTTGGGAAATTATTTTTCTTACTTAAGTTGCCATCTGCTGGAAAAACAACAATCAACCAAAAAAACCCCACCGCAACTTAAATCTACTTTCTAATGAATTTTTCAGAAATTTTGTACATTTTTGCCAGAAACACAATCCTGAAATTAATTCTGAAACAATCTCTTGAAGTATTTTCCCTTTATACTGTCATGTAAGAGTGTGGAAACTTCATGCTGTTTCTGCGAATTGACATGAATGTTTAAGGTGAGAAGATTCGATAGCTAACACTGAGTAAGAGTAATAGCACTGGGAGAGGAGACAAGCTGCATCTTTTATATGACAGCCAGCACATACATATTTCATGTACAGTCATTTGGTAGAAACCTTCTGTCCACTGAAGTCCTTACAGTTGCCAGGATGGCACAGTTCAAGACAGTACCTTGACATCAAGAATGGGGTATGAGCTCTTGTGTTCTGAGGCCCTTTGCCAGCTGAGCATGTTCAGAGAGACTACTTCAAACACGTTCCATTCAATCAAGTGCTTTGCAGGATAGAGTAGTCTGAAAACTGCTATCAAAGGGCTGGGACATCAATTTTTCAGGGAGGGAAGAAGCTCTAAGTCTTTGACCTGAGTGTCCTGGTATCACTAAATGTCTCTGTTTTGGACTTACCCTGGTATCACAAGACTAGCTTTCCACAAATGCTCTTAAGATGCAGATTCTCAAAAGAAATAATGTAAACAAACAACATGAGGTGTATGGTCTTGATCTAGTCTGTGCAGCCTAGAGGAACAACCGTTAGTGTTAACATTTTAAATCTCAGATCCAGTTGGGGGTAGTTTTGCTAAGATGTTGAGCTAATATTCTACTGACACCATGATGTAGTTACAGAATGCTCTCACTGGAACAGCTTGACAGCAAGTTTTCTCCTGAATTCTCTAATCTTCAGCCAGCATTTCTGGAACTACAAGGTACTGAGGAATCACTTCACTGCTCTGTTGGAGGGTTCACTTCTGTAGTACATAATACACTTTTTCTGCCAGATGCTCAAAATTGTATTCTTAAAACATTTACAGGAGTTAACTCTTTTGTTTACTCTGAAATGAAGTTAGAAATGCAGCTACCTTAAACTATTTTCAGAATGCTCTAGGGATATCTTTCCAATGACAAATGGAGATGTAATTGTCCCAATTGTGTAGCAGGGTCCTGGGGTAAAGTAGTTGTTGGCTGTGAGAGGCAATTTCTTCTAATAAGATTACTGTTTGCATTCAGAGTTCTTTGTTAACAGTTGTTTTGACCATGCTCCCTTAAAATATGAAACTTCTGTCTTAATCAGTGTCTTTGGTTCACTGAAAAGGCCTGATTTTTCTGTACCTAACTTTAACTGTGTGGCATTTCTGCCTCCGCTTTGCAGTCTGTTTTCTGCTGTTCCTCTTGTTTTTCTGGGCACATGGCACTGCTTCCAGGTTTCAAATTTTGTCCAGTCAGACTAGAGTTACAAAAAAAAACATATTGCTGCAAGTCCAAAATGAAGACTTAAGCCCTCCCCTTCCAACAAACAAACAAAAATCCTATAAAAACCTGAAGCCTTCATCACACAGTGCTCTACTGTTAGGAACAGTCTGCTCTTGAGAACAGGAGAACAAAACAGTGATGTTCCCTGCTTTAATGGCATGATGCTGTTTCTGACTAAATAGTAAACAGTCCCACACGCTTATTTTGCAGTTGGCTCCCAAAGCTGCTTTAATAGCCAGCAAGATTAAGTAAATGGTAAAACTGAGCTACTGAATTCTTGGAGGACACCACTAGGGCAAACAACTAGAGTAGTCTCTGCTCTCATTGTTTCAGCAGGCGTGCCTGCGGCTTCTGCAGTGAGCCAGGTAGGAAGTAAGGTAGAACATGGACTTCCCAAGTGAACAGAGGTATTCCTGGATACTTGTGTCATACATCCACCTCGCTCTGCTCTAACAGCTGGCTTTGAGGTACAGTCGGATGGTACATCCTTTGCATGCTAGAACAGCCTCAGAAGCTTGAGAGCTGTGGGGCATTCTTGCCACTCTTTCAAGTATGGTTATGGCGCAGCAATGGTGCTTTCCAACCCAGCTGTGCTTAGCAAACTGCTCTGTCAAATGAATCCCACATTTACTACTGACTCTGCTCTTCCTCCATCATGTTCACACACTGTAAAGTCACCAGAGGAAAACAGCAAGACACAGCAATCATAGTCACAGTCTTAATGCTCAGTAATTCCAACACTGTGTTTAGCAATAAGCTTTTATTAAGTAGATTGAGTTAGGCACTATTGAATGTGGAGAACAAGTGCAGAAATAGAGGTTTCACAACCAGCACTAATTACGTAGTGCTATTCAGTTGTTGCCAGTTTTTTGTTACTTAATACTCAGAATGCTCACCCTAAAATACATCCGTCGTCTTAGTCCCAGTGAGTTTTTGTTTTCTTGATTCTACTTTCTATTAGAAATCCCATTACAAAAGGACAGTTACCATGTTGCTGGCCAACTGGAAAGTTTGCATTTGGCTCTAAAGCTTTAGGACGGTTCGAATGCTTAAAATGAAAAAGAAAAGAAAAAGTTAGCAGCAAGTTCATTTTCTCCCCTTCTCTCCCTTTCATTGCTAAGACATACAAGAGAGATGGAAGCTAAGTTAAAGTACAAATGAAGTTATGCTTACGCCTCTATTTATTAAAAATGGGTTAGTAATGCTTGTTTGGGTTTGGTTTTTTTTATTGTTTTTTTTTTTATTCTCTCTCCCAGTAAGATATACTCAAAAGGGAATCTCTTTGAAGAGTGAGTGGCAGTTTTCAGGTAGCTAGCCAAGAATATTGATCAGGTCTTTTGGCTGCTTGGAGAATTTTAAGTAACTTTCATTTTTAGTTTCTTAGGACATGCTCATGTAGGAATAAAGCATCAAAATGATACAGAAGTTTCTAACTTGAAAAGGAGATCAACTGCTGGATGAAATTTGTATAGATGCAGTGTTTCCAATTGTAAAAAAGTACAAATGCAGTTACTGTTAACTGATTTATCCAAAATAAGAATATATATGAGATAACACAGATGAAGTTATTACTTTTGAGAAAGTTATATAATACATCAATATGGATTAAGATAAAATCCAAAGACCATCCTGGTTACTTGAGATAATGCTGGTAACTATGTATCTGCAGATGAACCTAAATATGGATAAAGAGTTGTCTCTGCCTTAGTGCAAATATGCAGGAAAATATTTTCTTTTTTTTACCAGAATGTATCTCCAATTTTTCCTCTTGCCTACCTGCTGATTCTTCCCTTCATTCAAAAGACTTCTTAAAAAGTATGTGACTGTGTGTGTGTGTGTCTGTGGCTACCAAAGCTGGTTTCTCCTCTGAGAGCCCCTGACAGCTCTCTCATTAAGAGTATCTAAATTTTCAACACATTACAGAACATCTCATTAAAGCTCTCATTTAAAAGAGGCCTTTCTTGAAAAGATACAGAAGGACAAGCTTTAACACACCTCATGCTAAAACTATCTAACCCTTTCCCCTTTTTTGCATTACATTTTTAACCTGCAGATACAAGTTCTGCCAGAGTATCCCCACGCTGGTCCCCATTCTCCCTGAGGCATATCCATGCCCCCATATCTGTATGGGGGTTTACAAGCAGCACCCGATAAGAAAAACCTACTTTGGACTGCTTTTGCAGATTGTTCACCACTTGTGGCGTACACGGCTGTAAGGGCAGCAAGGCTCATCACACATCCAACAGGTTTTTTACCAGCAAGTAGGGTCACTTCAATATACTGGAGTTGGGCCTCACTAGCAAGGCCTGAGTCTGCTGTATGAACAGCCTGAACTGACGTTTATCTTATTAAAAGCAGAAACTACTGCATGTTAAGAAGTGCAAACCCATCACATAGATGTTCTACCCCAGTTCAAACTATAGAAAAAAAAATTTAGAGTGTAGCATAGTAAGAGATCATTTCAAGTGACTGACTGTGCTGGTAATCTAGCCTAAATAGTGTGAAAATATACTGAAATCTATTACTTAATTAAATAGACTAAATAGCTTAATGACTTGTAAAAATGTATTACTGTGAACTCCCCTTCAGACTCTTTACATTTATTTTTCTGAGGAAGAATATTTGTTGGAAGCCTAAGACTTACTAGTCCCCTTTATCAATTTTACATACTTGTGTATTTCCCTTATACATTGTTGCTTACTTTTTATTCTGTGCCTGTGTTTTGACACATGCCTAGAAGCTCAGGGAAAGTGTTTGTTTTACTCAGAATGAATGTGTGTGGTGTATGTCAGCCTTTATGCTCCCTGTTTGAACCTGAAAGTGGGCAGGAAAACTGTATTTTGACAGTGCCTCGTCAAGAAATGTCTTCTACGCCTTTCAACATTATGAACATTACCTCTTTCCTGTATGCATCAGTTCAAAAGCCTCATTAATTTTGTCAAAAGGCAGGGTGTGAGTCACAAATTCATCAACCTTGATCTTTTTGGACATGTAGTCAGTCACCAGTTTTGGTACGTTGTCTCCGCTATTCCAGCCTGAAAGACAGAAAGCATGCATTTGTTTTTCCCGTTTCCACCCACCTTGGAAAACAAAGAGAAAAAAAAAATAAAATAACCCTTACACGGACACTTGTGTGATAAATACCAAAAGAAACTGAGATCAGTGACATCTTTATTCCTCCTGCTCTAGGCAAGCAGTGAGCAAGGAGTGCAAGTGGACAGCTAGGTCTGGCAAGAGCACGTTATCCAGACACATCAGTTCACTGACCTTTTCACTAGGTATTTCAGCATTCAGTGTTAACAGCAGCCCTCACCTAGGAAAGCATGCACAAGGCATCTCCATCAGCCCCTCTGTGTATCATTATAAGCCAACAGAGTTTTGAAGTGTAAAAAAGGCAACGTAATCATAACATCAAGTTTGGTTACTTCCATGAACTTCAGCGATTACTGAATCTCCTGGTTAGCAGTAGCTGTAAAAGTCTCACTATGGTTTTGGTTTGACAGCAGAAGATGTGTATCAGGCACTTGTTGCTTTTTATTTTATAGCTCTTTATAGAATGTTCCCGTGATAGCCCCAGAGTTTGTTTAGTAATTAAGCAACACAAACATGTTTATGTGAGTTCCCATGTGCCCAAAGACTACGATCTTTCACTGAACCAAACCTTCCCTTGGTGATACAGCAATCCCTCCATAATACTCCTTTAGTACTGAATAGCATGTAGTTATAATCTCTCTTCAAAGTCTGTGAAAGATCATACCAATGTGTTTATTTGTAGCCTGTCTGGAGAAATAGCGGGTTTTAAAAGTCTTTTTCTTAAAAGTCAACACAGCATTTATGAATAGTCTATCAGCAGTACACTTCTTGCACAAGGAAAAGCAGAGAGGTGTGTTCTTCCCAGCTTTAATCCATAGTCAATTATTTTTATCCCCATACCAAAAAAGAGTTACCTCCAAAGGCGGTCCCTTTCCATGTCCGCCCAGTTACAAGCTGGAATGGCCGGGTGGAGATCTCCTGACCAGCCGCAGCTACTCCAACTATCACGCTGACTCCCCAGCCTTTGTGGCAGGCTTCCAAGGCAGCCCTCTTCACAGATGGTAGGACAAAGCACAGCGTTTATTGCTAATGTTTACACTGCCTACACTGGTTGCACTTCCTTTCCCCCAGCTAATGAATCACTGCATTAATATTTAAGGAACAATATATACACTGAAAGTTACATTAAATTTTCTGTTGGTTTGGATTCCTTACACTGTTAAAGATTGCCTTTGCTCCTTTTATATCCTGTCTGGCTTCCAGGGAAGTCACTCTGAACTCCCACTCAAAGTTGGAATAAACTGTGATCAAAGACAATGTAGACCATGTTACTGACACTTAGGAATGTTGTAATTCCTGAAAACGTAGCCTTATTCAGTAACTACTTATTCAGTAATACCTCTGTATTTCCAATGGCTAAATTAATTATTTGAGGAATTAGAGAAACACTAAGCGGTCCTTGAGATTTTACTGTTTGCTGTACAATATATTTTATGTGGGGTTTTTTAATGTTTCACTTGTTGACATACGAAATCTCAGCATTTCAGAGAACTCCCAAGAAGGAAAAAAGTTCCTTCTAAGTGCCATTTTCAGCCTAGGAAACAGCATCTGCTTTTGTTATGATTGGATGCAACTTGGCATTTTTAGTCATAACAGTTATCATTATTATTTATAAAATTAATAAGTCAGTATGGCATGCTTTTTCTAACAAGAAGGCAGCTCATTTTGCTATTCAGCCAAACAACTAAGTTGCAACTGGCTATCCCCTCCCTCTAAGTACTACTGCTACACAAACACTCACCATGACTCCAACATTTCCAATGCACTCGAACGAGTAATCTACACCACCATCGGTCATCTCAACCAGCACCTCCTGTATGGGCTTCTTGAAGTCATGAGGGCTGATGCACTCAGTAGCTCCAAACTCTCTGGCTTTGGCATACTTATCCTTGTTAAGATCAATGCCAATGATCCGGGACGCTCCTGCTATCTTACAGCCCATTATAACTGCCAGCCCAACTCCTCCTAAACCAAAGACAGCACATGTAGAGCCAGGTTCCACCTAGGAATAAGAAAAGAGCCGTGAGCAACACCGGAAAAATTCATCCTTCCACAGGAGTTGGAAACACTGGTTAAGAAGTCTGTAATGAATGAAACATGGAAGCAAACCTATTTGGTTACGAGACATTATCACTTAGGTAAGGGAAACTATACAGAAACATCATCCAAAAGCTCTTTGACTCACGTAACCT
>NW_009706641.1:0-2546 GCF_000703405.1 Apaloderma vittatum | reverse complement strand
CGCGCTGCCCTGTGGGCTCGTTTCGCCTCTCGGCACCGCGGCGCTGCCTGTCTTGGGGGAACCTTCTCAGCAAACCTTGCCCAGGACGCGGGATGGTCAGGCAGAACTCCAAGGGGGCTCTTTTCATCCCCCCTCCAACCCGCTATTGCAGGGAGGGGGAAAATCAGCGCCAAGTGAGGCCCGTGCATCTCCGAGCTGGCACCACACGGGAGGGAGCAACGCGTTCCCCAAGAGTCCCAGAAGGGCCTGGGCTGGAAGGGACCCAAGAGGTCATTAACCCAACCTCCCTGTCACGGGCAGGGACGCCGCTCAACTACATCAGGAGTTTTCTTGCAGGTTGAGAAATTGTACATAAGCTCAGAAGGTGGTGATTCAGTGATCGGCTTAAGAAGGTGCAATCACCCGGTAAACTTCAAGGAGTTTGCAACACTGGGGATGTAACACGAATGCCTTTTAATATTCAATTAATTTTAATACTCATGATAAAAAAATATAACTCTGTCCAAGTTATTTAAATAAACAAAGAAGATTGAACATAATTCTCAGGAGCTATCCCAAGCAAAGGTCAGGCTCAGACTCGCTGAGCTACACCCAGAGCCAGACACTGTCTGCACCAGGAGGGTGAAGTGAATTGGTGTCACTCGGGTTCTGATCAGGGATGTTCTCAGAAGATACCAACTATGTTCTTGCAACATCATCCCATTGCCTATCATTTATCCATGATAACTTGCGGGTCAAGTACCTGTTGAGCAAAAAATGATACCGTTGGGGTTACTTTCTGAAAGAAAATTAATCCAAACAACTCAGGGAAAGACGAGGTATGGTAGGAAGTGTGCATTTACAGTTATGACATTTCCTTCTCTTACTTTTGTCGTCTGCTTTTGTGCATTAGGTATCGGTTAGCTCCTGAACACAAATCCCCCGCTGCGTACGAAGACTGTCTTAACGCCGCCATACACTTTATGAGGAACCTGGAGCACTACGGCGTGGATCCCGCCCGCGTGATTGTCTGCGGGGACAGCGCTGGGGGCAATTTGGCAGCTGCTGTCAGCCAGACCCTGGCCGGGAGGTCAGACCTGCCCAAACTGCGGGCTCAGATCTTGATCTACCCCGGCCTGCAGGCCCTGGACTTCAACTTACCGTCCTATCAGCAGAACCGCGGAGTGCCCCTCTTATTCCGAGAACACGTCCCTTTCTATGCTTTGCACTACCTATGCGGGGATGCGTCGCATGCTGAAGAAGTCCTGGAGGGCTCTCACATTCCTCCAGATATGAGGCTGAAGTACAGGAAGTGGGTGAGTCCCGATAACATCCCCGAAGAGTTTAAAGTCAGAGGTTACAAACCACACAAGCCCCGTGAATTCAAGGCTGAAGTTTTTGAGAAACTTAAAAGATACTCTGAGCCCACCCTGTGTCCGTTGTTCGCCGAAGATGCCGTTGTTCAGAAGCTGCCTGAGACTTTCATCTTGACTTGCGAGTACGACGTGCTGAGGGACGACGGCTTGCTTTACAAGAAGAGACTGGAGGACAACGGCGTTCAAGTGACCTGGTACCACCTCGAGGATGGATTCCACGGGATTGTAAGCCTATATGATTATTGCGGGTTCTCATTTCCATCAGGGAAAAGGGGATTGGACAGAATTGTTAAATTCATAAAAGACCTGTAAAAAGAACTTTCCCCTTTTATGCTTCTCCCACCGACATCTCCATTTAGGTTCTCAAACCTCAGGTAGTACTTGTCAGCCAAAATGTAATACTCTTTGCTGGGCAAAATAATAATTTTGATATTCATGAACTTCACGTACTGTCTGAACACTGGTCTTTGTCCTCCTGAGCTTGTCAGTTCATTCTTTACCACTTCAATATTTTCCACGCACTGTGTTTCAGTTGCTTTTCTTTCAAATCATTGTCTGACCGATTCCTTGTATTTAATTACTGGATGATTTACTTCTGTGTAAGTGATATCTGCAGGATGATTTGGATTAAATTACTCCTGTGAATTACAGTTAAGATCTTTGCGATGTCCATCTGATAAGATCCAAAGCATGACTTCATTTTGCTTTACTAAAAAGTACAAGTTTTACCTGGCTGGCGAGCTGGAGGGAAGCTCGAGGGCTCGGGCCGGAGACTGCCCACACGTTCCGTGGGCATGGCAGAGCCACGCCTGCAAGAGCAGCGGTCGGAGGCCTGAGTTTATCGGGGACACCTTGCTGGAGGCAAGTAAGGGCTGCTCTGATTTTGAAATGACTGCAGCTCTGCAAACCCCATTTAATTTTGGGATGTCCCCATTAAGCCGACTGGAGCTCCGGGCAAGAGGTGCTGGCTGAGAAGGGGACACTGAGGTCAGCTTTCAGAAAAGACAGGATCAGAGAGCTGGGCTCTTGATCTGTGTGTGCTGGGAGGCTTAGCTTAAAGAAGAAGAAAATACGAACCAAAATGCTTTCATGTATGAGGGCGGCCTGAGGGAGCTGGGGCTGTCAGGGCTCCGGGGAGACCTTCCAGCGCCCGAGGGGCTGCGGGAGAGCTGGGGAGGGACTTTGTAAGGG
>NW_009706640.1:0-6900 GCF_000703405.1 Apaloderma vittatum | reverse complement strand
CAGCAGGACCACATTTTCCCTAATCTTCCCTTTGCTGCCCATATACTTGAAGAAGCCAATCCTGTTGCTCTTCACACCCCTTGCCAGATTTAATTACAGGCTGCCTTCAGCTTTCCTAATCCCATCACTGAAATTTCAGAGCATGGCTCTGTTCTTCTTCCAAGTCATCTGTCCCTGCTTCCACCTCTTGCATACCTTTTGTGTTTGAGTTTTGTCAGGAGCTTCTTGCTCATCCACGCAGGCTTCCTCCCACCTTTGCTTGCTTTCCTGCACATTTTGCGATGGACCGTTCTTCAGCGTGGAAGAGCTACTGCTTAAAAAACAGCCAGCTCTCTTGGACCTCTCATTTCTTCCCAGAATATATCCCACAGGATTCTTCCAAGCAGGTCCTCAGGCAAGCCAGTCTGCTCCTCTGAAGTCTAGGGTTGTGATCCTGCTTTCTGCCTTGCTCCCTCCTCCCAGGATCCTGAACTCCATCAGCTGATGGTCACTGCAGCCAAGACTGCACCAACCTTCACAAGCCCAAGCAGTTCTTCATTGTTTTAAAGTGTTGTGGGTTAACCCCAGTAGTCATCTAAGCACCACACAGCTGCTCAGTGACTTCACCGTCAACCTTACTGGGACAGGGGAAGAGAAAAGGAAGAGTAAAAGCTTGTGGGTTGAGATGAAAAAACTGTTTAATATGCAGAAGAGAAGTGGAAGATGAGAGAAAGAAAACAAAGTAAGTGATGCAAAGGCAATCACCACTTCCCACAAGCAGGTTGATGCCTAGTCAGTCCCCAAGCAAAGGATGGCTGACCTCTGTAAACCTCCTGTCCCTTTTTATTGCTGAGCGTGACATTATGTGGCATGGAATAGCTCTTTAGTTAGTTTGGGTCATCTGCCTGATTCTGTCCCCTCCCGCTCTATTTAAGGGGAGCAGGCGGGGGAGAGCACAGTGAGAAACAGAGAAGGCCTTGACTCTCTACAATAGCTAAAACATTAATGTTTTATCAGCATTGCTTTGGTCACAGATCCAAAAAAAAAGCAGCACCAGCTGCTCTGAAGGAAGTTAATTCCATCCCAGCCAGACCCGGTGCAGGAGCTATCAGATCCAGCTGAGCACCTGTTGTTGTCAGCTCCCCCACGGCCTCTGCCAGGAAGCTGGTATTGACACATTGTGGAAAGCTACTGGATTGCTTGCACCTTGATATGTTACCCAGAGTGATTCAAGTCTGCCAGGAGGACCTGGCCCTCTGAACATGAGGCTTCTTCCCGTTGTCTGAAGAAGGCCTCATCTATTTTCTTCCAGATTAGGCAGCCTGTAGCAGATACCCACCCTGGTGTCACTCCTTTTGGTCTGCCCTTTAACTCACCCAGGAGATCTCTGCTGTCCTCAGGTGGAGCTCCATGCACTTTCAGGTAATGGGCGACTCCCACTCCTTGCCTGCTCCTCCTGAAGAGCCTGTATCCTTCCACAGCAGCACCCCAGACCTGGGACTTCTCAAAATATCCAAGCAAAACAAAGCAAAGCAAGTCTATTTGAAAACTTCTTTGGAATCTTCTGGAACAACTTAGATTCCAGAGGATCAAGAACAAATAAAATAATGGAAAAAAAAATTAAGCTTTTAAGAAGGTAATTCTTGAGGGCTTGTTGAGCAAGTAAAACAACTCTTTTTAGGTATCAGAGGTTGCTGTGAGAAGTCTTATAAGTTAGATATCTCCAACATCCACTGTGACTTATAAACAAAATAAAGACTGCAGGAAAATAAATTACAAAAAGCTGAGGAGAATCAGAGTTCCATGACTAACAAATCTGTTAGGCCTTGATGCAGTAGTACAGTAGAAACATTCACCCTGGAAAGACAACTGCATATTTGCGTTAAATGAAGCATAGCACATGGTTTTCCAGCCCATTGTCAAAGTAAGGCAACCACCCACCATTCTAGATTTCTTACTCTATTACGTAAATGCATGAGGCAACTTATGACCTATTTATACAAGCACATTGTTTTGTGTGACGTGCTGAAGTAAGAGCAAAGGCTTTCATCCATCTCAGGTTCAGCAACATCTCCAGCCATCATGTCTTCTAAATATTAACATAGACACCAAATTGCCACAACTAACAATATTCTTACATTATTTTTTCTCTCCCTTGTCTCTGTTTCTTACTTTCTAGTCTCCTTACTTGAAAAAGCTAGACCAAGAAATATTGGACCTTTTGAGATAAAGTAGTAAATCTTGAATTAAACTGAACAGCTGAGGGAGAGCCTTTCTGATCTCAGTTAGAGAAGAATTCCAGAAAAGTGATTCTATCATCTTAAACATTCTCTTGAGTCATTCCACTTGTGGTAGCCCTGTCTTCAGAAATGTCTTTAATTCTATGCCAGCCCTTTCTAAAAGCACGCACAATCACATATCTGTAATTATGCCCTTATACTTCCAGTGTAATATTAATGTTTGTTTTCTGAATGCAGGAGGCTTACCTTGAATACACTGCCTTCCATATTTATTCTTAGCATGTCTAAGCCCTTCTAGAATGAAGTAATTAATAAATGAGAATGGAGGAGCCCCCTGAAGTGCTTTCCACATTGTGGTGTACATCAAGCATGCAGAAGTAGACCTGTCTCCTCTTCAAGAAGCTTTAACAAAGGTCTTATATGTTACTCCACCTACCACTGAACTAAGTGAAGCTAGAGATTCCTCTCAGGTCTGTCAATATACCAACATATGTGGCCACACCCAAGTTCACTACTTATCAGAATGGTTGGGTTAGAACCACAAGAATATACAGGTATTTAATTAATCAAGCCATTTAATGGTTTAAGGTAACTGAGTCTGAGAGCAATCTCAGATATGGTGTGGGTTTTGGGCAAATGCTAACCGACAGCTAATGAGGCAGGGCAGTAATTTGTAGCTGGGGACATAGCCTTGATTTAGCTGCCACTGGCACAGCCTGTGTCGTACTGCAGCCTTTGTCCTGCCTTCTAGCCTTCAGTTAACTGCAGTGATGGCCCATCTCAGTTGCAGCTTTGCTAGGTCAAGGGGCCCCTCCACCTCCTTGACCATTAAAACCTTCTGAGAACTCCCTGCCCTCAATTCTGCTGGCCCAGTCTTTCCAACAGTCACCTTCTATTTCAGTTTGGGCGAACCGAAATGGACCTGCAAACACCTGCCTTTGGAAATGAGTGGGCCTGGCTTGTTTCAACACAGGTTGGGGAGCGATCAAACAAGTTACACTGGCAAAACCTGGAGGTGGAAATCTGTGGTGGGGGTGGTAATGAGCAGCTGGGGATGTCCCAAGTGTTCTTCACTCAGCCTAGCTACAGCCAGAACTAGCTGTGCGAACACAGAAAACCGGCTGCCCTGAGCAACCTCTTTGATAGACAGAGTTGGGCATCTACAAGAGGTTCTTATCCTGCTAAGGTTCTGATTCACCCTTTGAAATTGCAAAAACTACATAAATATTGGGAGAAGATTCATAAATCTAGATTAATATTGCCCTAATAGTATTGAATAGTGTTTCTGTCACTGTCACGCTTCTCTGAAATGCTCAGCTGATTGACAAAACCAGGGAAGAGTTTCTTTTAAACTTCAAGTTTAATTTTAAAGCAAGTTTAGATAAGTGGTAGGTCTTCTGTTAATGATGAGGAAAAAACCCAACCAAACAGCAAAACCCCAAAGCCACTGACTTGTTTCTGTTCCTCAGCATTAAGCCCTGCTATCAATGATCAGTAAGAATTTAACTGTAGGAAGTGTTATAAAGGGTCTAGTTGAATCAACTAAAATTTAATAGTTGTTTAAAAAGTTCTTTAAATATGCTGAGTATATATTTATTTACTTCAGTTAAAACTAAGCAGATATTTTGATGCAGACTCTGTATAAAGTTCATCTTTGTTGAAGGTGTGATGAGTCCACCTTGACTAATGAAAAAATGCTGCTGCAACACAGGAACAATAGTATTTCTGAGCTTGTCATTTAGTCACACATTAAACAGTTCAAGTCAATGCTCTTAATGTTCTGCTGAAATTTTGCACCAGCTTAACATAACACGCACTGACTCCCCTCTTACTAGCTCTTTTCGATCTTTGTTTTGAGTTCCTCTGTAATCAATTCATCTGCCTCAAACAGGAAAAGTAGCAAGAGAACACAAACTAGCCTCAGAGATCTGGCTTAGAGTTTCTTTACACTGAGGCTGCATCTGCTACTGGGTAAGAGTTTGCTGTTAGATGTTAAAAATTAATGAGTCTTCTGTAAGTTTGCACTAGGGATGTAGAGGTTAGTTTATTGGCTATTTTGTAGCAAGGAAGTAGTGTAAATATACATTAATTAAGACTTTCCATCTTCCTTGCATATGTTTTCCTGGGCTAACTGTGCTTGTCTCTTTTTGTGTATGTTTCATGATAAATGTGTCAATAAATAATTGATTGAGCTACTGGGAACTAAAAAAACAATGCAATGAAAACCTTGACAAATAAGGTCTTTAAATAGCCCATGTAATTTAAATGGGAAAACCTAAATTAACTCCTAGATAGTGTTGTAAGTAAACATATTAACCAGTAAGTAAACATCTTAACCAGCCACAAAGTCATAAATTATGTTTGTTGATATATCAAAGTCTAATCATACCAATCAACAAAGGCGCAAGAAACAGTTAATGAAACTCAGGAAATAAAGATAGTGAATCATTTTACAGACTTTGTAAATTCCAGTTTCTAAACATTTCTTTAGAAAAACATTTCCAGAGTGCTGCTTTAGGATCAGCATTGAAAAAAGTGTTTTGTTCTCAGTTAGACCTAACCACTTTGGAGATTTAGAGGTGTTAATACTCAAAGAATGGTTAAGGTTCACAAATGCATAACAGAACTGTTATTGGAAGAGTGCTGGGATCTGTACAGTAAACAGTACATAGTCATTGTACTGAAAAAGCATTTGCTCATGAAATTTTGTCACTATGTGAAAAAAAAACCCAAAACACAGCACAAAACCTGTGTAAGCATGCAGGCATGGCATGTTCTACTACAAATGTATTTATAAGAATTTTGTTTTGTTAGATATGTCTGTATTTACAACTTTTTTTTTAGCATACTTGCACTCACTGCCCTTTGTTTTTTCATTACATGCAGACCTTTTTCTTTTTTTCTGAATTAATCTTATAATTATTCCCTCTAGTGAAAACCAATAAGAGAATATAGCTAGTCCACCCATGTCGACTACAAGTTGGTTCCTGCACCCTAAGATAAGTAAAACCAAATAGAAATAAAACAAGCACTGCCACCACCCCCCAAACCTGCAAAACTTTACATCATACATCCTCTTCAAACTGAGGAGACGTCATTGGTGGGATTTCCCAAAGATATGCTGTCAGCTGCCCCAGAAAACATTGAAACCAGTCTTTGATAGAAGCAAAATTAGGCCAAAGCTGAGCTCTTCTACAAATCTTTTCTCCATCAACTGCAAAGCTGAAAAACATCTGAAAATACGTATCATACTTAAAAGTTTTCTAACCCCGTATGACTAACTCTGTAAACGCTTTATCACAAACTGAACTAAAAAACCCCCAACCTTTCTGAAAATTCAGATTGCTGCTTCTAATCCCCAAATGATAAGCAATTTACTCTTGCATGCATTGTTATTTTAGGGGAGCCTGTGCAGCTGGCGAACAGTGAAAGTCAGCAAATACAGTAACAAGTGTTTTCAGTGGGGAGCTGAAAGGCTCCCATAGTTGCTAATTTAGGAATCTAAACAGTGGAGAATGTAATCAAGAAGAGAGTTAGCTGGACTTAACTGAAGATCTCTTATTTTTTGGTTGGTTTTGTTAAACAAGCAGGTATCCACAGCTGAGGCTATGTACCTGGTGTGGCCGTTACCGGGTGTGACAATGCCAAAATCAGACCATTCTGACTGAAAACTTCAGATGTCTACAACATATATCAAACGTACTGCCACTTTCTAGAGTAATTATTTTTCCAGTATGGTGACAATGTAAAGCCTCAAGAGATGTTTCTGGCATGCTCTGGTAGGTGAGGCGGTCACCTCCACGGGGATCAGCTTTGTATGTACAATTAATGTGTCTCCTTGGTTTAACGTTCTTCAACCTGATTGCCAGCAGAAGTTGTGATGATTGCTTTTTGAGGGCTTATGATACTATCTCCAACAAAACTGTGAAAATATTAAAAGAAGTTGATAAGCTGAGCCTAGATGTACCAATTAACTGAATTTCTTCTTAACTCCTGTGAGAAGAAATCAAAGCTGCTGAATGACATTATGCCCAGGTGCTCTGAAAGCCCTTGTACACCCTGCTTTGTAAAGTTACTGTGTTTTGCTACAGTATCCGTCTATGTCAGAGCCACAGGACTCATCTCTTTGAAGGGGAGGTAAGTTAAGATGGTTCTACTATATTGAGTGCCATTTGTCTTTAAACCTTTTGTTAAATTAAGAAGTAAACTCGATTTTATATTTATACATGTGATTATATATATAGACACACGTATACAAAATGTTTAAATGGGCAAGGAATATAACATGTAATAGAAATATAAGATTATATATATTGCATCATATATATTGTAATATATTTTTGTAATATATGTCTCATATGTCATATTTTATATACAGAGTATGATACACATTAATGAGTTATGTTGTTGATTTACTTCCTCTGGCTTCACTGGAAGTTTATCTTGGTCCTCAGAGTGGAAATGAATAGGATCAAGAGCCTCAAGCCCCACTGCAGCTTCATACATCTGCCTCTCTGTTTCCCTTTAAGTACCTTATCTAAAACTATTTATACAGCTAAGTTATCAGAAAGAAATTTACCAGAACTTGTAATTTGGATGTAATACCTCTGTTGTGGAATTGGTGTGCCTGAACTATGCTGTAACACACAGCATAGAATCACAGAATCATAGAATTGTCAGG
>NW_009706639.1:0-1977 GCF_000703405.1 Apaloderma vittatum | reverse complement strand
AGGGGCAACAGATACAAGGTGGAGCACAGGAGGTTCCAAATAACATTAGAAAAAACTTTTTCCCTGTGCGGGTGCCGGAGCCCTAACCCAGGCTGCCCAGAGAAGGTGTGGAGTCTCCTGCTCTGGAGACATTCAAAACCCGCCTGGATGCGTTCCTGTGTGACCGTGTTCCAGGGTGATCCTGCTCTGACAGCTGGGTTGGACTAGATAATCTCCCAAGTTCCTTTCCAGCCCCAAACATTCTGTGATTCTGTAAAAGGTGTTTCATGTTCATTTTGCTTGCTTATTCCACTCTTGATTGTCAATGTAAAGAAAAGAGAAAGCCTAGAATAATTTTTAAGCACTCTCCTTATTTAGAGCCAAATAAGTAATTAATTAAATTGGATTTGCCGTGGCCATTTTACCTGATTTGTACTGAGTGGGAGCGTGCATCCCCTGCCGTTAATTTGGCTAGTAGCTCTTTATACGATGCCATTTGCTTACAGTGTACTCTAGATCTCCAGTAGCCAGGCACCTACTTGGAGTTCTGCTCAAAGCAGGGCATTCCCTTTTGCAAGTGTGGCAGCTCACATTCTGCAAAGTGTTTGGCATGTAACATCAGAACTAAGGTTTCAATACAAGTAAATGTGCTCTGAGCTAGAGTTGTAAAGCTGTTACTATGTGCTGTTGAGCTGGGAGATGCTGGATCTCATAACATACTCCATATTTGATATCTACATGGAAATCTGTCTTCTTCAAAGTGTTGGTCGCAGCTGGGATGCTAAGAAGCTCAAAACAAAATTCACAGTTGTCTTGCAAACGTGGTCTCACCTTTTGTTTTTGAAGAGTTTTGACTCTTTATTAGTGTTTTAGATAAAAGGAGACTCATCAAATTCTATTTTCAGTTTTTGCTTGTAGATTAGTCATTCTTAAAATGATCAGTTTCCTCCAGTGTTCACTTAAGAGCTAAGACTTCTTGCCAGAATTCACTGACTCTATGAAAGACTTGAAGGTTATGGTTCGATAAATGTGTCTTTTGGTAACACACTGTTTTCCAAAAATTAAAACTTACTGAAATTACAGCTGTTCAAACAAGATATGATAGTAAGGATGGCAGCACTCTTATGGGGTAGAGCTGTCGAGGGCTGGATTGCAAAACTTCCATGAAAGAACACATGAGCCACATTAGAAGAAAGCCTTGAGATAACACAGTAATATTACCTTGCTGTTAGATTGATTGGTTGATAAAGAAACTTTTCTGATAAGTTTTAACTCTCACTGCTGCTTTGTTGGCATGTCCTTTTTAGAGTTAGCGCATGGCCGCTGGCCTGCAGCCGAGGTTGTGCAATCTCCCCCTTGGTCTAGGGATGCCTCGCAAGGACTATCCAGGTAAGTGTACTTAACCTGGATTATCATTCTTTTGTCAAGAGCTAGTGTATGAGTTTGATTCTTTTCTCAATCGATACGGAACCTTTGAATTTGGAGAAGATTATATTCCGTAAACAAATTTCATTTGATTACATGTGTGAACTTATTTTTTGGATATGGGCACGCGCCTCACCTCCTTCTTCACATTCTGTGGTGTAGCTGGCAGGGTATCTAGCCAGAAAAGATCAAGCCACGGTTGCACTAAGGACAGCCCTGGGGTGGGACGGGTTCAGGCAAACTTGTGCAGCCGGACATGTGGCTGCGAGGACGCAGCTCACCCGGGGAGACCGGGAAGAGACTCCCTCCGACCAGAGTCAGAAAATCGGAGTTTTGAGATTGGAATTGAAACGAGAACGAGAGCGAGTTCTCCACCTGGAAGGAAACACTGAATTAATACTGGCACAAGCGGTTCCGCCTTAAGAGGCCGATCCCCGAACCGGGGTTCCACCTTGAGATGAAGCCTTTCGGTCTGCGGGGCGGTGGAATCGAAACTAAGAACTGGTGCCGCTCCTCTTGAACCGGCCGTGCTGAGGACGCGGCTCGCTTTTCTGCGGCCGGGAGCCCTCCCCG
>NW_009706638.1:11263-15061 GCF_000703405.1 Apaloderma vittatum | reverse complement strand
CTGGCAGGCGCTAGGTTTGCTCCGATCGAAGGTCTGGTCTCACCAGGATGGGGCAGGGTAGCAGATTGCTGAGTGAGGGTGCCAGGCTCAGCCCAGCCCCACTGAAGCCTTCTCAGCACAGGGACCTCCCCAGCTCTACACGGACCCTCGGATGAGCCGCCGGGGTCTGGCAAAGCCCGTCAGGCAGAGCTGGGTTGGAGCCCTGTGGAGCACACAGCTGCCCACCCTCCCCACCTCCTCCTCTCTTCTCTTGAGGCTCATTCAAGGTGCTCAACCTTGCAGAGCTCGGCCTCTCTCCCTTGTGATTTTGCAGTCTGAGCAGGCTAAATACGATTTATTTTCTCCCTGGCACCAGGTGGACACACAGGCAAATAGCTTCCAGCCTCACACGGTGTTTCTTCCCTTCTCTATCGGGTGCCGGTTAATCGTTAACTTTCAGGAGTGTTTCTCCAGGAGAACAGGGAGCCCTTCAACTTTTCCTTTAACCTCTTGGTTAAAGAAAAACCAGGAGCCAGCTGGTATCTGGTAAACTTCTCTCCATGCCAGGTGGAACCAGTGCTCCCTTTGCAGGTCCCTCCATCCGAGTGTGAGGGCAGAAGGGCAGGACAAGACCCTCAGGCCAGGCAGCCATAAATACCGGAAAGGGTCTGGGGAGGACTTGGTTTCACTTGGAGGATGTAGAAGTTGGGTCTGACGGAGCTGAGGATGTGGGGAGCCTGCAGCGACTTGGCTGTTTGCCATCTGGGAAAGAGCTACAGTGCCCACTGGGCTGTAAATCAAAATTCCACCCACCTCCTTCTCCATCAAAGGCTGGCTGGGAATGGGGTTGGCACCCTGGTGTTCCCAGGGGAGCCTCAAGCCCTTCAGCAGTAACTCATAGACTGGTTTGGGTTGGAAGGGACCTTAAAAACCATCTAGTCCCACCCCTCTGCAGTGAGTGGGGACATCTGCAACCAGATCAGGTTGCTCAGAGCCCCATCAAGCCTGACCTTGACTGTCTCCAGAGACGAGGCTTCCACAACTTTTCTGCTCAACCTGTGCCAGTGTTCCACTACCCTCATAGTAAAGAACCGCTTCCTAATATCTACTCTAAACCTACCCTCTTGCTCAAGACACCCTCAGCGTGCAGGCAATGGGTGCTAGGGTGTCATGGGACTGAAAGCTCCCCCACAGCTGTGGCCATCATCTTCCTCATCGTGGCAGAAAAAAATGAGTACACAGCTCTCTGCTTACTGTCTCTAAAAGCAGAGCTGTCACCCACAACTTCATATATTTGACAGGGGGTCAGGCTCTGCTTGTAACAGTGCAAAGGGGTAGGATGTTTTGCGGTCTTGCTTGCATTTCACTGGTGGCCATTCACAAACCGTCGACACGCGGTGACCCTGGGACCACACAAGCCCGATGACTGGGGCTGCCCTTCGTTTTTGACAGGTGTGTTAAAATACGACTTGATTGCCTTTCTCTCTGCCCTGATGGAAGAAAAGCAAACAGCCAAAGAGGATTTGCGCTTGGGTTGTTAAATTTTCATGGCAATTTAGCAAGGCTGGTCGAGAGTCATTTTTCCAGCTAATTTCAACTCCTTTGCGCTGCTCCTGGGCTGCAGGGCCTGGGCTGCGAATGTGACAGCGGGGAGCTGCTCGTTTGCTGCTCAGAGTCTTGTCATGGAAAAAAGCTGGCCTGGGAAACGTAGTTATTGGCATTTGATAAGAGGTGATAATGCTAATTTGGTCCTAAAACCTTTCCTTAATAGAAACGTTCAGCTCATATTTATCCCGGCAATTACAGCCGCAAAGAGCTCGCACAGTTAGAGAATATCCACCTTCTGCAGCCGAGACTGACGAGAGCTTGACATGGATCATGAGATCTAATGCTAAGGTGGCTTTTTGAAGGAAATTCTCCCTTTGGATGGAAAATCAGCACCCAGCTCTTAGAAATTGGGCCCCATTCCCCACGGGGCAGTCTGTTGCACATCTGTCTGACAGATGTGTGCCTTGCCAGCCCCTCTAATGCATCTGGCTTTTATCCTTGCAGGAGCTGGGAGGCAGGACCTGGCTCTGCTCCAGCGTGGGCTTGTGCTCAAGCTCTGACAGCCTGAGGGGTGTTTTTGAGGATACCTGCAAGGGGCTTTTGCCTGAAAATGTCCCTTCCAGGGCATCAGGTCTACGTAGGCTCACGCATCCCAGCCTATGCTTGATCCTTGAATCCTTCTGAAGCATAGCGATGCGCAGGGTGACCTGCTGAGGCATCACAAACCATGTACCAGGGTGTGATCGTTGCTTCCAGATACTGGCAGCCCACGCTTCTCATCTCGCCTGTGTGGCCTGGAGGCTCAGCAGGACTCAAGGCAGAGCATGTATGGCTCCACAGCAGGGATGCTGGAGCTGCTGCCAGTGAGCTCGTGTTGCAGGGCCACAAGGCAAACCTGCAGAGCGTTTGCAGGACACATTCTTAGGTTTTCCAGCAGTGAAGAGAGAATTTTTGAGCCTGCTCCAGCCCTTGCAGCGCTGCAAAGCACACTGCTTGACTCAACGTGGCTCAGCGACTGCTTTCTGTAGCCATTAACCTTTCTCCACTGCCCAAACAAATTGATGTGTCTGCAGGGCCTTTGGGGTTGATCAGCGATGCCAGACAGTGCTGGGTGGACTGGGAAAGTGAGGTGCTGAGGTGGAATGTGTCACCCTGGTTTGTCCAGGTCTCGTCTGGCTGGTGGGTGATTTGTCAGCCAGAAGGAACAGTGCCTCGACACCCGGCGCCGGTGCACCGGCAGGGCTGGCACCAGCGCTTCTGCCAGGTGGGTGGATGAAAAGTAAAGGGCTGAAAATGCATCTTATGTGCAAAGCACTGAAGCCGAGGGAGCAGGATGAACTCCCCAGTGCTCTCACAAGCCAGTCCAACTGCTTTCATGCAAAGAGGAAATCACTGGCGTTTCTGTGTCAGTGCTTATGTCTGGTCCATGTCTCATATACAATAGCTTCAATTTTAGCATGTCAGGACTTGACTGACTCCAGCAATCTGGACTTGTTGTCCGCGTAAACACCCTCAGCACGAAGCCCTGCCAGCACTGCCCACTCACGAAGGCCATCAACCATCCTCCTCCTCTACCCAGTCCTGGAGAGAGCAAGCTAGCACCTGCACCAATCCCCTCCAGGGCAGGGAAAGCACGCTTGTGAGGATGAGGAGGCCCTAAGCCAGGCTGAGTTCCTCGCAGGATATGTCCAAAGGGAGGATGTGTGCACTCACGGTTTGCCTTGATGTGCCTGACCCCCTCAAAAGCTGGCTTTGCAGGGGAGAGAGATATGCAAGGGGTGGAGCAGGTCGCTCTGGAGCCAGCTGATCATCGGCTCTGGGGATGCTGGGCTGGGGCTGGAGGAGCCTCAGGCAAGCCCTGCTCTGGCTGTGAGGGCTCAGGCAAGACTGGGGCAACCATGGGAGCCCCAGCCAGGGAGCAGAGCTGCTGCTGGTGCAAGCTGCCCTCACAGACCTCTACCCTCCTCCTCACTTCTGGTCCCATTAACCAACATCAGCTGAAGCTGGCAGAGGGCTGGAGGTCTCAGCAATGCAAATAAATACCCTGAAAAGAGGATCTCATCATCAAACCTGATCCTGTGCTGCTGGGTGATGGATACCCCTGGCAGGGGGTTGGGCGTGCACATATTTTCCAAATATTATTCGTGACCCTGTGTGTGATGAGCAATAATAAGGCTGGGATCTCACCGTGTGCTGCTGCCAGGGTGCCTGGGCCAGGGAAGTTGGCTCTGGAGGTGTTGGAAATGCTTTTGCAGCGGGTGAGGGGGCTGA
>NW_009706638.1:10669-11205 GCF_000703405.1 Apaloderma vittatum | reverse complement strand
GGCCGGCTTGTGCCAGAAGTGCACTAGAGGTTGCTTGGAGTCCAGGGAGGCAGGAATCTGGGAGAAACTAGGGTTTGTTTCCCCAGCCGTGACTTCTCTCATCAGCTCAGCTGAGGGCTTGTGTTCCCACATCTCAGTGGGGCGGCATTCCCTCACCCCGTGACACTCGTGGGGTGGAGGCCATGGGTCCTGTGTCCTCACTAGAGCTTGAGAACCTGACGACCCCGTTCCTGTGCAGCCTGTGGGACTGGGCCCCGTGGGGAGAGCTGCCATCAGCTGAGGGTGCGCAGGAGGGGAGCACAGCAAGACTCTGTGGCACCAATCGCATCCTGCAAGGGGCTGGGATGGTCAGGTGCAGGGAGAGGGTGAGCCAGCGCTTTTCTGGGACTCAGGGCTCCCCGCATCACCCTGCCCACGGCACATCTGATGGTCCTGGCTGGGGGCTGAGGCGCCAAGGCTGGGTGAGAGTCAGCCAGCCTCCCTCACACCGCAGGAAGGAGAGGAGAGCTGCTCTGCAGGTTTCGGCAGCGGTTTGG
>NW_009706638.1:9918-10647 GCF_000703405.1 Apaloderma vittatum | reverse complement strand
TGCGCCGCCATGGGCACAGCCAGCATCAGCGGTACAGCCACGAGCCTAGTGCTGGGAACTTGGCCACTGACACTTGCTGGAAGGGATGGCTGCCACCTAGCAATGTTGGTCAGGCTTTTCTTATTAACTTCTCCCGGGCTGCCAGATGCTTCTGGCCGCATCTGGAGTGGTGAAGAGGGATGAACTGCACGGCTCTGGGTAAGTGTCAGGTTAGTGGGGCAATGACAAGGCTCGGTTCACAGGAGTCCCCATCAGATGGTCTGTAAGGTCCCTTCCAACCCAAACCATGCTCTGATTCTCTGATTCTGTGAACAGGGGGTTAGACTGTTGATGCGATGAACTATATGATTCTATGATCTTGATATATCTAGTTCTATTCTAGAACTATATGATCCTATGACCAGGGGGTTTGACTAAGCTCCAGGGCAGAACAAGACAGAACCACTTGGAGAGGGCAGTGAGGGAGCAGGTACTTCCCCGTTTTGGGAGGCTGGATAGGATCATGGCTTCTGAACCTACACCGCCACCTAAACCGGCAACACTAGCCCAGCTTTTGCCATGGGTCTTAGTGGCAGTTTTCCCCATTGTTGGGGGACTCTTGATACTCGGGCAGGACACTTGCCACGCCACAATGGGCCAAGGCTGGGGCACCGGTGGCAGCTGGGACAGGCAGAGAGCAGGCATGGGGCAGGCATGTCTGAGGTGGGCGGGAGCCCTCCCTCGCCTTTG
>NW_009706638.1:9357-9731 GCF_000703405.1 Apaloderma vittatum | reverse complement strand
TCTCTCCCGCTGGTTAATCATCGCAGAGAGGCTCTCCTGCCCCAGGAGCTGCAGCCTTCCAGTTCCTGCCAGAGCTGGACCAAAGACTTGTGCTCCTGAGCATTGGGGTGAAGCAGTAGGAACTCAGCATCTTAAAGACTGCCTGGGACCCAGGGGGGGTGAGTTAGGAGATCCTGCCCTGCCTGCCCCCAGCCCCCTGCCCCAGTTAAACCAGCAGCATGTGTACAAGACCGGGCAAACCCCAGTCCAAACTCCTACCTGCAGAGCAAACTAAGCCCTTTTTGTGCCTTCAGCAGACCTGCATCAGAGCACGAAACGGCACAGGCTTGGAGCTAACAAGAGGAGGAGGCACCAGCCGCAGGAGGCCACGTGGC
>NW_009706638.1:7592-9237 GCF_000703405.1 Apaloderma vittatum | reverse complement strand
GTCCCTCCCTGCCTGTGAGACAGGCTGCAGCCCAGTGGCCCTGCTCCCCTGGAGGTGGTTTTATGGTTTTATGGTGTTGTATCCAGCAGAAAAGTTTTTATGGATTCCCTTCATTCAGGAGACATCCCAGGAAAACATTGTCAGTCACCATTGGCTCTACTAATTGCTTTGAAGGTACTGGAGGGAAGCCTCTGCTCCTTGTGACCCACCCCCTCCCCACCTCTGCATCCCCAGGGAAGGGTGTTGTGCCCACCTCTTAGCCCAGGAGTGGAGCACAGGCTCCTGGGGATGCTTGGTAAAGAAAGTGTCATTCTTCCTACCCCCATCCCAAACCCTTCCTGTATGAAACTGAGCCTCAAGTCTGTCTCAAGCCCAAAAAACATTGACTGGCATCATGTCTGAAGCTGAAAGAGGTCCAAAGAGGGCTCAGAAGATCCTGCCTAACAGTAGCAGAGCAAAGAACTTCAGCTTCTTGGGTTTCTTCAGGAGAATGCCCAGAGGTGGGGATAGGAGACAGAGGCACCAGCGTGGGGAGAGGCTTGTGTGTGACAGAGCCAGGTACGTGCAGCAAGACCTGGTGGCTGTTAATTGGAGATACTTGAATTATGACTGAGACGCTGAGGAAGTGGTCAGGCCACCATCACCCCTCACTGCTCGTCCCTCCCACAGACGCTGCCTGCTCAGCCCCAGTCCTGGTCCTCGTGGGAAGCTGTGGGGCCGGTTCTCCAGGCTTTGCTGGGAAAGAAGAGGCCAGATGATTGTAGTAGTCCCACATGCTTTGTGCATTTTTCCCTTAAACATATTCTTAGGTCATTCTTGACCCTCTTGATTTGTCTTCTGCCATTCCAGCTTGTAGGTTTCACATTTTACTGTACCCAGAAGCGTGGGAAGCTGAGATTTTTCACCCAGTCACCTGGCTCATGAGCTGGGACACTGTAGGTTATAACTGGAAGTCTGAAATTCAGAAGGGATGGCTTTTCATCTGTTTGTTTTGTTGTTCTCTTCATGTTTGTGATTCTTAGTGGAAAAATCCATACAATCTCAAAATGTTTGCACTGCGAAGTAGTAGCTTGGGCAGCAGGAGAGATTCTGGAGTACAAAGCCAGGTTCTTGGGCAGAAATGTCATTTTCTGCTGGTGCAGCCCCCTGACTCAGCACTCAGCACTGTAGTTAATATTGCACCCCGGAGCGTGGCTCCCCAGAGCAGAGCGGCTTAGGACAGTCGATGTTAAGGAGCATCATCCTTCCGACGAGGGCAGCTGAGGGATACAGGCACCACGTGAGAGGAGGAGACGCTCGGTTGGGGGGTGCTGTGACAAGAACCTGATCTTTCCAGTGGCGCCGTTAGTGGAGTGGGTTAAAGGAGCAGATGTGACTTCATCCACTCCTCGTTTTGCACCTTGTTTTTCATCTTTCCCTGTTTTCTCTCTCGTGTGTGCTGCCGAGGGTGCAGCCGTTCTCAGTGGGGCAGGCTGGTGTCAGGCTCATCTTCATTCAACCCCTGCCACCTTCAAGCTGGCAGTTAATTAAGCCATCAGAGCCTTCCCTTTAATCAGAGCATGTCAGACCTGTGCCAGGGGCTCCCCTCAGGAGAACTGAGCTTTCCTGGCAGTGTCAGGATGGAAAGGCACGGGGTACCCCATTG
>NW_009706638.1:6909-7572 GCF_000703405.1 Apaloderma vittatum | reverse complement strand
GACTCACAGCCAGGGACTGCATCCCGCTGGTCGGTGCAGAGAGCCCGGCTGAGGGAGGAGCAGCTCCCATGGTCTGTGTGGGGCAGGACACCCATCGAGGGCTGGGGCTGCTGCTGGGAGCGGGACCTGCCCAGCCCTTCCTCCCCCTCCTTGCAGCTCATAGCATAGGAGGAATCACAGAACCACAGAACAATCTAGGCTGGAAGAGACCTTAAAGATCATATTGTCCCTTGGGCAGGGACGCCTCCCACCAGAGCAGGTCGCTCCAAGCCCTGTCCGACCTGGCGGCCCCGGCCGCGGACGGCCTGCCACAGCTTCTCTGGGCAACCTGGGCCAGGGCCTCACCACCCTCCCAGTGAAGAATTTCTTCCTTACATCTTGTCTAAATTAACCCTCTTTCAGATTAAAGTCATTACTATCACTACACTCCCTGATGAAGAGTTTCTCCCCATCTTAGAAAAGGGAAATTTGTTGAGAACAAGGCTTCTTCTCCTCCTCTTCCTCTTCTTCCTCCTCCTCTGTGATGCCAATAGCCCCACAGCCGTGCACACGTCTCTAACTCCTTGTTTACTCCCCACGATATGTGTGTTTGTAGCGAAGCAATTAAGCTGGGTGCCCATGGAGCTGACTGACTGGCTGGAGTGGCTGGGAGTGTCCGCGGCG
>NW_009706638.1:3071-6878 GCF_000703405.1 Apaloderma vittatum | reverse complement strand
TGCTCTCCTGCTGACCTGCTCTGGGCATCTATTGCTGGCACTGGCATCAAACCGGTAGGAGCGGGGTGGATTGAGGTTCCTTTTCCCTGGCACCTCTCATCCACACTCTTCACTGGTGGGTCTAGACCCCACTGGTGACTGGGAACCCCGTCTGCTCCACAGCTCTGCTCAGAGGGCTGTAGCACGAGCATTTTCTGTGATTACTTAGCACCTCTACAGCTCTGCTGGGTGGCATCAGGCAGCCTACATGCCTCCCTTCAAAGAGGTAAAATACTCCTTCCCCCGTCTCCTGGGGGTGCTGCAATTCTTTCCACTGCAATTCTCCTGCCTGGGCAAGGCATCAAGGTGGGATGTTCCGTAAGCGTTACACAGGTCGTTCATGTCTTTGAGTTAAATTAAAAAAAAATGCATTTCCTGCCCCTTTTATTCCTAGTTCTCCACCACATGCATAACTATCTGTGGTTATGCCCAGCTCTCTGAAGGTCAGCAGGCCTTGACAGCATTTGGGTGCTAGGTCCTGTTCCTTAGGAAGCAGAGGATGAAGGCAATGGGAGGCTTCCTCATCGCCCAAGACTTCAGGGCTCCGGACACTCAGGGATAATAAGGACTTGGTTTGATGTCTCTGATGACATCTCAGTCCCAGGGACTTCTCTGACTTCTTCATCCTTGCACTGGAGGAACATGGCATCCAAAGCTGGAAACGTTTTCTCTGGATGGAAACGTGTGCCTGGACCTCCTGGAGGTGAAGCAGCCTGAGCTCAGCACTGTATTCCCATCATCCAAAACATACGAAGGGCAGAAGGTGCCCAAGAGTCCGACACGAGGAGCTGTGCTCCCTCTCCTGTGAGGTGGCCGTTTCCATGAGCCTTCCTCGGCCCGCGGGCACCCCTGCGGGCACAACTTTGCAGAGGGGGATGGAGCCGAGGAGCACACAGGGAGCTTCTCACTAATCCCAGCTGGCAGCCAGCTCCCCGAGCTGCACAAAAGGCCTTTTCATGCCCTGCATAAACAAGCGAGAGGCATGAAAGGTTGTTATCGCAGAGCATCAGCACCAGCGGCAGCTCAGGCGGGGATTCCCAAAATAACCTCCTCCCGAAAACACACAACAGACGTGCACACCCCTGTTTCCCTGCTCCTGGGCTACATGGAAGCAAGGGTTTGGGTGCACCCAGCTCCTCTGCTGCATCCCAAGGGCTGGCTCAGAGAGATGCTGGGCTTGACTCTGGTGCCTCCGGCCAGGAGAGGCAGACCTGTGGGTGCTCCAGCACACACGCGTGTGCGCACACGGTGCGTGTTAACCCAGTGTGGGGAGCGAGGAAGAACACAACCACACGTCAGCTTTTGTTGCACCCTTGTGTTTCTAAGTCTGGCAGAGAGTGCTTTGAAATGATCGCTGAGAACTGGCGGCGTGTTTCCCCGACGCTGGTGTTGAAAGGGGCTGATTAACAGTTTGCTCTGTGCTTGGAAGGTGGAGCTCCCAGAGCTTCCTTGGAGGAGGTTTCCTCTTTGTAGCTGCACCTCTGAAGTTACACCCCGATCTCTTCTGTCTTCACCAAGGAAGAGTGGGCTTCCATGTAGAAGTACGCTTGAGGATCACTGCTGGAGGATCATAGAATCAGAGAGTGTTGGGGGTTGGAACGGACCTCAAAAGATTACCCAGTTCAGCCCCCCTGCCAGAGCAGGGTCACCTACAGCAGGTCACACGGGAATGTGTCCAGGCGGGTTGGAAAGTCTCCAGAGCAGGAGACTCCACACCCTCTCTGGGCAGCCTGGGCCAGTGTTCCATCACCCTCACCATGAAAAAGTTTTTCCTAATATTTTTGTGGAACCTCCTGTGCTCCAGCTTGTACCCATTGCCCCTTGTCCTGTCACTGGACATCCCTGAGCAGAGCCTGGCTCTGTCCTCCTGACACTCCCCCTTGCCATATTTATAACCATGAGTGAGGTCACACCTCAGGCTCCTCTTCTCCAGCGGCAGAGCCCCAGCTCCTTCAGCCTTTCCTCCTCAAGGAGATCCTTTTTGCTCTCTGTCCCATAAAGCCAGGCCAGTCACTGCAGAATAAGGAGAAAACTTGCTGGAATAAAAGAGCTTGGAGACTCTCAAGGAGATCTGACGAGAGCCTGGTGACCAAACCTGTCCATGAAATATCTGACCCATGAAACAGGGGTCATCTTGACCCATAAAACATCTGCAAGCCCTTGCAATTCCTATCAGTCCTTGTTTATTTGTAGGGGCATACGTAGTTTCTTATGTTGTTGTTTCAAGTTGGTTCTGCCCGACAGTGGGAATGTGGCCAGGAGATCCTCACTTGGGTTGCAAAAACGACCTGACTCCTGAGGAAAGGTTTCGCCTGGAGCTGCTGGCCAGCAGCGAGCAGGGCTTGCAGGCACTTCACGTCATTCACATCAACGTCGGGGGGAGGCTCAGAGGTTTCCCTCCTCCATCGTTGGGTAACAAAGGTCTCCAGCGTCCAAGGGCCAGATAGAGAGGCAGTTCCACCCAGCTGTGTAGTGGCTGCTTTTGGTGTTTAAAACAACTGGTTTCTCTGGAATCTTTATTTGATTTACCTGGAAAAAAAGCAACTGAACAAATGTCATCTCCTTTAAACGTCTTTAAATTTTCAGTTAAACTCCTGAAAACCTAGTCAAATTTACACTTCCTCAATGCCTTCTGGGGGGAAAGAAACCAGTCTTGCTGTCCCCTCCCTGCCACCCTGCCTTGCAAAGTTTGGAGCAGACATCTCCGTAGCTTCCATCGCTATGACAGGAACCTCACAGAGATGCAAGAAAGTTCATTGGGCTCTTATTGAATAACCAGAAGAAGGTTTTGATGGGTTTTGCAAATGAAGCTCTTTTCCTCATTGCAGCAGGCAGAGGGCTGTACACTCAGATATGCCCATGGGTTGCATTCCCTGTGTCTTCAGGACTGTTGAAGAGCTTCAGGTTTTAGTCTGGTGGTAGCAGGAGGACAGCTCAGGCTGGGCCGTTTGCACCAGTGCCAGAAGGGGAGTGAGGGATGCACTGGAGGAGTTTGTTCTACACGTTCTTCTGTCTCCTTCACTTTGCAAGGGGAATTCTCCCTGCAGTGGGTACTGAGGAACCATACCAAGGCTATCTGGGCTTGTAACTCTGCCAGTGTTGTCAATCACTGAGCTGCTGGAGAGTCCAGCGCAGCCCCAGGGATGATGGAGGGATGGAACATCTCTCTGGGGAGGAAAGGCTGGAGGAGCTGGGGCTCTGCAGCTGGAGAAGAGGAGCCTGAGGGGTGACCTCACTCATGGTTATAAATACGTCAAGGGGGAGTGTCAGGAGGACAGAGCCAGGCTCTGCTCAGGGATGTCCAGTGACAGGACAAGGGGCAATGGGGACAAGCTGGAGCACAGGAGGTTCCACAAAACATCAGGAAAAGCTTTTTCCCTGTGCGGGTGCCGGAGCCCTGGCCCAGGCTGCCCAGAGAGGGTGTGGAGTCTCCTGCTCTGGAGACTTTCCAACCCACCTGGACATGTTCCTGTGGGGCTGCCCTGGGTGACCCTGCTCTGGCAGGGGGTGGCACTGGGTGATCTTTTGGGGTCCCTTCCAACCCCCAACATTCTGTAATTCTGTGATTTAAACATTTAAATTTCCTTGATCTTCCTCTGGAATATGATAGAACGTAACCCACTGAGCAGAAATCACCAGTTTTCCTTTGAAAGACCTGGCAGATGAAAACAGAGGGTAACAGTCCTTGAAGACACTGTGCAGAGCTACGATTGCAATTATTTTTCGCAGCAATCCAGTGCAGCTTTCCTCCTGCACAACTTCCCTACA
>NW_009706638.1:0-3049 GCF_000703405.1 Apaloderma vittatum | reverse complement strand
TCACTGGCAGCACAGCCACCCCCGTGGCGAGGTAAAGCACCGATTCAGCATCGCCCCTGAAGGATGCACAGCGGTGGCAGGCTGGAGGTGAAAACCGTGCCTGCTAGGGGAATCTGAGCAGCCAGTTGAACTGTCTTTTATTTGTAAATGAATGCCCTCCCTCAAACTTGGCTAGATGAGGTGTATTTTGTTTTGTTTTCTCAGTTCCAAGAGGTTCCTGCTATTTACCCAACTTTCCAGCTGGGCTTCTCCAAGGCACAAAGAAGCAGGACCTGCCTGAGTTTGTACAGTGAGTCAACAGCTCAGCAGGGGATTAGAGCCCACAATCCTGCTGGCATCGCTGCCTTGGCTCGAACCACTGGACCATGCAGCCTCATTTTGTTCCTGGTACTCTCTGCTGGTATGTGGTTTGTCAGGAAAAAAAGCCTCAGCGCGGCTAATAAAGGAGGCACTTTAGAAAGCAGTAGAAAAGGAAGCCTGCCTTGTTCCAGAGCTTCATCCCAGTCATGGTGGTGTAGGGGTCAGGCCTCCTCTGTGAGCGTGAGGAGCAGGTTTCCTGAAGGGAGGAAGCTGAGGAGCAGCACCCGGAGGAAGCTGGGTGTCACAGCCCTGGCACCCGCTGCTGCCAGGCAGGCGACACACGGTGACCAGGCGCCCCAGGCCAGCCCTGGCTTGCAGAGGACAAACAGAAGTAGCCAGCTTGGACCTCCTCTGCCAGGAGGAGCCCCTGAGCGTCCCCCTCCCTGCCGGAGACCTGCCTTCCCTGGGGTCCCACGTGGAGCTGCACCTTGTGAATGTCAGAGGACAAAGGCGGTGACGGCTGGCAGATGTGCTACTAGAGAGCAGCAGCGCAAGCAAAGGCCCCGCGAGGAAGTCTTGGGGCACAACGAGCTGCTTGGAGCCTGACGTGGTGCAGCGACAGCTGGTGGGTGTTGAGTAACAAGTGAGGACGAGCCCCGGGCACCAGGAAGGAGGAAACCAGACCCAGCACAAACCTGAGCTTGACGTGTGCCCTCGGTCCTTCATCCCTTGGCATCTGCGAGGCAAAGAGGGCTGAGCATGCAGTGCACCTCTGGTCTCATTCCTCCTGCTCAGGAGCACCGATCGCATTTCCCCAAAGGTTCCACCAATGACCAGAGGGGCCACTGCAGCTGTGCTGCATGTCCCGTGTGTCCATGCACTCCGTGCATCCATTCCTGCACCCAGGGCATCCACCCTGAACTCAGGGCATCCATCCAGTGCAGCCATGTACCCAACGCATCCCCGCACCCAGGGCATCCATGCTGTGCATCCAGTATATCCATGCACCCAGTGCATCCATACTGTGTTTCCAGTGCATCCACACTCTCAATGTACTCCTGTATCCAGTGTATCCCTGCACCTAGGGCATCCCTGCTGTGCACCCATGCACCCAATGCATCTCTACATCCAGTGCATCCATAGTGTGCATCCACATCCCCAATGTATCCCTATATCCTGTGCAACTCTGCATCCAGAGCACCCATCCCTGGTACCCAGTGCATCCATGCTGTGTATCCAGTGCATCCACACCCTGAGTGTTTTCCTCTGTCCAATGCATCCCTGCACCCAGAGCATCCCTGCACCCAGTGCACCCATGCTGTGCATCCAGGGCATCGCTGTATTTAATGCATCCATACTGTGCATCCAGTGGATCCATGCACCCAGGGTATCCCTGTATCCTGTGCCTCCATGCACCCAGAGCACCCATGCTGTGCATCCAGTGTATCCATCCACCCAGTGCATCCATACTGTGCATCCAGTGCACCCGCACCCCCAATGTATTGTAGCCGATGCATCCCTGCACTCAGAGCATCCCTGCACCCAGGGCATCCCTGCTGTGCATCCCTGTATCCAATGTCTCCATGCACCCAGTGCATGCACACCATGCACCCAACGCATCCATGCACCCAGTGCATCCCTGCTGTGCACCTAGTGCATCCCTGCACCTAATGTATCCATGCTGCGCATCCAGTGCATCCGCACCCCCAATATATGCCCTGCACCCAGGGCATCCATGCTATGCATCCAGCGTATCCCTGCACCCAGTGCATCCCTGTACTTAATGCATCCACACTGTGCATCCAGTGCATCCACATCCTTAATGCACCCCTGCACCCGACGCATCCCCGGACTCAGAGCATCCCTCCACCCAGTGCATCCCTGTACTTAATGCATCCACACTGTGCGTCCAGTGCATCCACACCTCCAATGCATCCCTGCACCCGATTCATCCCTGCACCCAGAGCATCCCTGCACCTAGGGCATCCATGCTGTGCATCCAGCATATCCCTGCACCCAGTGCATCCCTGCTGTGCACCCAGTGCACCCCTGTACTTAATGCATCCATACTGTGCATCCAGTGCATCCACACGCCCAATGCATCCCTGCACCCAGGACCTCCTTGCACCCAGATCCTCCCTCCACCCAGGGCACCCCTGGCACTCAAGGCATCCCTGCTGTGCATCCAGTGCATCCACACTCCCAATGCGTCCCTGCACCCGATGCATCCCCGCACCTAGGGCACCCATGCTGTGCATCCAGTGCATTCCTGTACTTAATGCATCCACAGTGTGCATCCAGTGCATCCACACCCCCAATGCATCCCCGCACCCAGATCCTCCCTCCACCCAGGGCCTCCCTGCACCCGGGGCACCCCTGGCACCCAAGGCATCCCTACTGTGCATCCCGTGCATCCACACTCCCAGTCCATCCCCGCACCTAGGGCACCCATGCTGTGCACCCAGTGCACCCCTGTACTTAGTGCATCCACACTGTGCATCCAGTGCATCCACACCCCCAGTGCATCCCTGCACCCAGGGCCTCCTTGCACCCAGGGCACCCCTGGCACCCAAGGCATCCCTGCTGTGCATCCAGTGCATCCACACTCCCAATGCGTCCCTGCACCCAGTGCATCCTCGCACCCAAAAGGCGCACAGTGGGGAGACACCCCCCCGAAAAAAAACCAACAAAAAACGTAATAAAAAAAAAAAAACACCGAACCGGCGGGGCGGGGCGGGGCGGGGCGGGG
>NW_009706637.1:0-30056 GCF_000703405.1 Apaloderma vittatum | reverse complement strand
GTTTGCGGGGGAGGTGTCAGTGGTGCGAGTGTTTAAAAATCAGCTGTTACCTGCTTCTGGAAAAGCTTTGCTGTGCGTGATGCCTTAGAGGGTGAGAAGGGAGCTTACGGTCCTTCAGTGATCTCTGTAATGTGTTTATACCATAAAAATATGTCCCTGTACTATGTTCAATGCAGTGACGTTTGCTTAGGGATGGGTTCTGATGGAATCTGCTTTTTACTTTGATTTTTCCTTTTCCCACCTGTATCCTTCCAGCATCTCCATCGCCCGCCAAGCAGCGAGCAAAAATGGACGACATTGTGGTGGTAGCTCCAGGGACGCAGTCCTCCCGGAATGTCAGCAATGATCCAGATGTCATAAAACTGCAGGAAATTCCAACTTTCCAGCCCCTCTTGAAAGGTAAGAGACTGTTCTGCCTCTGTTTTTAAAGGTGGGTGCTTTTTTATACCCAATGGAGAGTAGGTATCCTGAGGTGTGTGTATTCTGAGGTTACTACTGAAGTTTGTATTTCTGTCTGTATTTTTTCACTGCTCCTCTTGTTTTAAACCTTACATTCTTTTGCTCTTTTGTAATTATTCCCAGCCCTCTAAACGGTGGGTGTACTGGTTTAGAGGTGTGCTAGTAATGTTCTATGCAGTGGAACCATCTACTGTGAAGACTGTCCAGCTCCAAGCATGTCAGCTTGCCCCATGCCACTGGTTAATGAGAGATGCCCTATTATATTCCAGTGGACCACAATCTCCAGTTTTGCTCTGGGCTCTTAGAAACATTTGTGTGTTACTCCCTCAGAGTTATGGGTACCTATGTATGGATTCAGTTACTTAAAATCAAGATTTCTTGTTGAGATTTCCAACCTAGAGGAGATGTAGTTCTTGCTTTTGTGGGTGAGGAGTGGGAGGAGCAAGTCTTGTGTGGATCATTAAGCTCTATGTTGACAACATCCTTTTTGTATCAGTGGACCTCTTAAAATTCCACAGTGACTCCCTTTCTTTCTTTTTTTTTTTCTTTCCCTGCGCCCATTCTTTGTTCCTTCTATTCTTTTCAAAGGGAAGTGAGGATTTAAATCAGAATTGTTAAGGCTGCAGTTTACCACAAGCTCTGTGCGTATTTTCTTGCCTGGCTTCTAGCTACCTCTTTTTCTGGAGACTGTATAGTGTCCTTAGTATCTGAAAGTCCCTTAGGAGGGAAGATGTCTGGAGCGGCCTGCACAAGTTGGTCTGATGAAAGCAGCCTGCTCCTGGGCTTCTCTCCCTTGAACAGGGAGGGTCACCAAACTTGTGTGAGTGGGCTGTGTAGTGGACACTCTGTGAGCAAATGTGGTTTTTTTTAAATTTAACGCCCACTCTGCATGCCACTTGCTCATGCCTTATAGGCCTGCTGTGACAGAGAAGGAGCTGAGATATTTATCCCTTCCTGCTTCTGTAAGAAATGGTGTGGTCTTGCACAGCTGAGGGTCTGGTCACTGCTGGTCTGAGTGTCACTGATTCATGCGTGGCTGCTGGCAAGCTGTGGCAGCCACTTTGCCCTGCAGGCATCAGTAGAGGTGATGTGAAGTCACAGCATCACTTTTTTGGACAGAAACTCTTCAGTTCTGGGGGATTTTTTATGTGTCTACTGCATGAGAAAATGGCATGGAAAATGACTAGAACTTGTGGACACTGATAGCCCATGGGGCCAGGTATTTAGCATTTCATTGGCTATTGCTGGATAGGAATCCATATGTGTGCATTTCTGCTTTTTTTCAGCAGAAGGATCAGAAAGATAGGGAGGCCACTAAATAAGAGAAAAGCAAACATGGATATTTTGGGGGCTGATGCTACAGTCCCTTTTGACCAAGGAGAGTGTGTGACTTGGTTATACGGTATTTTTTTTTTTTCAAACTTTTCAAAGGGTGATGTAGAAGTACGTATTTGATTTATTCCTGACATTTTCACTGGTATTTTAGAATGGACTGTAAGATCATAGAGTGGTTTGGGTTGGAAAATTGCTGATGTTGGTGCAGCGTTCATGTCAGCGGCAGGCTGGGTTGTTATCAAGGCAGAACATAACTTGTCCAAGTCTTGCTTTGTACAAAGGCAAAACCAGGATCTTGGCAGTGGCAGTTTGGAAGGTAAAAGCTGGAACCCAAATCTGCAAACGAAATAAGGAAGTTTTAATCTGAGAGACCAAGTTTAGCAGATGCATTAACATATGGCACTGAGGTTTTTGTGTATGTAGAAGACTGTGATGGTGAAGAGTTTCAGTTCCTCTCAGCCTCGAGCTGTGGTGAGCAAACTTGGGTTGCACAAGAGCTGTGGAAGTCCTGTGAAGCAGGACCTGTCATCGCTTCCAGGGGTGGTGTTCCTGTATGGGTGTTTGAGGTGCAAGGATACAGGGCTTGAGGTGGTGAGAATGAAGAGGTAGCAGCAGCCATGTGGCTGAGATGGAAAGGTTGGAAGGCACTGCCTTAGGTAGCCAGCCTTAAACATGCGTGCGTGAAGTTATTTGGTGGGACGTTGTCTTGGTAACTGAGTTGTTTTTGTTAGTCCTACACTGGAACCTGAAGCTGTGTGTGTAAGCTAGAAACCCTCTTTTCTATCTCTTGGCCTGCTAAATTTCCCTGCGTCTCCTGAGACGTGCTGACATCTGGTGACTGCTTACGAGTATTGCATGCATAATCCCTTTTGTGTACAGCTTTTTCAACCTCAAATGCGTGTTACTAGTTGAACAACAGGGCTGTGATACTTGTGTTCACTAGACAAAGCAGTGTGGGCTGTTGAGTGAGTTGAAGCTTGAGAGATCCCCTATCAGTCACAGGCCCACTCGAGAAGCAGTTCAATTTTGGACTGTATTCTCTATGTTCCTTCCATGCAAGATGATGTTCCTGCAACAGGTGAACATGGGTACTATAGGCCTTTTAGCAGATAATCATAAAAACTTGTGTCTTATACTCTACCAGCTTGGAGAGCTGAGAACATGAACTCATAGCCCTTGTGGGCTTCATGATTCTTTTCAGTTTCTCCCTGGATAAGCAAAGCCAAGGGATTTGATTTTGCTTTTAAGTCTCACAAAAAGCCTAATAGTAAATTAATTGAGCAGGGAAGCATAACGTCATGAAGAGGCTGCACGGTCTTGAGAGACAAAAGCCCTAGTTTCTCCTACCCGTGTTGAGTTGAGCTTGTGATCAATGAAGCTGGAGGTCTTTAGTGTTGTATACTCACACTTGGACAAAAATGCTGGTGTGACATCTGTTACATCTTTCGTATCAGATTTTCCTTAACTTCTACAGCAAAAATTGCACCTCAGACTTACAACTATGCTTGTGTGGGGTCCTTCTGAGTAATGTTTGCCTTCTTTGTCATGGTTACTGAGCATGCATAATAAGGAGTGTTTGAAAGGTAAACATTTAAGCAACTGCTGATTCCAGTGTTTGAGCCTGTTGGACTTCGCTGTTTGATGTAAGCGCTGCTGTGTTGAAGTGGTTGTGTAGCACCTACTATGGTGAGTCAAGGACTGGACTATTTTTGCACGTTTTTTTAATGCCAAGGAGTATCTTCTGTAGCATGATATTAACGTAGACAAAAAGGGGAGAGTGTCCGCTGTATGGTGGGATTAGGAAAGCATTCCAGTGGATGCCTGGTATATTGCCATTTGTAAACATCAAATCTCAATTCCACTTGGTCTGAGAGGAGAAGACGACCACTCTTACACCTGCGTGTGAAGTGCCTGATTGCTGTTCTCCAGAAACTGCTGTGTATTTGGGGTTCAGAGAGGTTGTATATGCATGGTTTTTTTCCCCTGCAAAAAATGCCTTCTAGTAGAAGCGTTACTAGAGAGCTTCACTGATGTAACAAGAGTTTCAGGGATGGTGTTGTTAATTTTTATTTTTTTTAAAAGTGGGAGCAAAGTGTATAATCTATACTGCTGGGAGCAACAGAGGAAGTCTCCAACCTTTCTCCTTCATCACAAGCGTTCCCTGTAGAGACCTCTTTGTAAGTGATAGAGACCAAAACATGATGTGCTGTTACTTTCCTTTCTGCAGCTTCCTGAGGATATTTGTATGAAAATGATTTTTCTGTCTGTTCAGTGTCCCTGATTCTTGCCATTTGTTCATAGCATGAAGTCATCACCAGCTGTGTATAAAATCAAAGTCATCTCTGAGTAAATCAAAATGGTGATACTTTTGTAGCTTATGAACAAAGCAGCTCATCTTATGAAAATGTTTGGAAAAATCCCTAAAAATGACATTTTCTGTGTGGTCATGACTATGGAAGGTTGATAAAGTCCTACAATGTGGGATTTCTCTCAGAAAGGCTCTTACTGGATCTGTAAAGTATCACCTTTGTTCAGGGATTTGGCTTTTATGACCAGAGGATCCTCTCTTAGGTTGAGGACTGCTGGCAAGAGATGGGTTCCACTTGACAGAGTGCAGTTAGAGTGCCTTTTACCAGCGGGTGGGCCAGCCTGAAGGCAAGAGCACTAAATTAGGAATGGTTGGTGACCCCAGTTAAGTGAGAAAGCAGTGGACAGGGTTGAGAAGCAAAGGGTGAATATTCTGTTGTTTTTCTCTGTGCAGTTTTAATTAAAGTAAGGTGGATGGAATAAGGAATTTAAACATTGTTACAAGGTTCCCCAAAGCTTTTGAAAAAGGTGTTGAGGTTTTAAGTTGGTGTTGTGAAAACGGAATGTTCATTGCATTCTTCCAGAAGGCATCAGCATCTCTGTCAAGCCTCAAGAAAGACTGAGGCCTGTCTTTCTGGTAGTAATGGAGTGTTATGGTAAACAAAAAAAAACGGGTATGTATAAAGGACCTATTGGTGCCTGTTAGTAATATAGGAGAAACTGTACAAGAACTGGTCATCCAGCTACAAATATAATTTCTATTCTGTGCCAAGGACAGCAATACCCAGGGCAAACAAAATATTAGTAGCTTGGTAGTAGGAATAAAAATTTTGGAGTATCTTTTAATTCAGCAATCAAATTCAAATGGGTTGAGACTGACACTCTTACTTTCCTTGACTGATTAGTTCTGAGAAAGGGAGCAGGACACAGATGAGATTGGAGAGTGTGTGTGTCTTGGGCTCTGTTTTGGGCAGCTGTCTTGTAAGTGAGTACTTTGGGAGGAAGTCAGTGTAACTGATAGCTGTTTGTGGCTATATTTTCCTACAGAAAAAAATTATTTAACTTTCATTGCCAGCAGGTAAAATGAAAAGTAAAGAGTTGAAAAGTTTATGATAGAAAAGTCTGGTTACTTCTTAGTTACTTAGCAGAAACTGTGTCACAAATAGATTCTAGGCTACGTCAGTGACTTCTGATGGTATTTAATGTCAGGTTGGTTATTTGTTTTGGAAACTCAGGATGCAAAGGGATACATTAAAGAAATGGATTTGTGTGTGATGGTGACCAAAAGATTTCCAAGCAGCAATCCTTCTTCCAGGCATGTATTTAAAATAGAAATTTGAAAGAAACAAAGTCTAGAATGAAATCATAGAACCATAGAATGTCTTGAGTTGGAAGTGACCTTTAAAGATCATTTAGCTCCAACCCCCCTGCCATGGGCCGGGACACCTCCCACTAGACCAGGTTGCTCAAAACCCTGTCCAGCCTGGCCTTGAACACTCCCAGGGAGGGGGCTTCCACAGTTCTCTGGGCAACCTGTTCCAGGGTCTCACCACCCTCATCATAAAAAATTTCTTCCTTATGTCCAATCTAAATGTACCCTCTTCCAGCTTGAAACCATTGTCCTTTGTCCTGTCACTACAAGCGCTGTAAAAAGTCTCCTTAAAACCTGTATTTGTCCTGTGGAGGCTTTTTTTAGAAATAAACTTGTTCCTACTCATGGCTGTAATTCTTTAGTGGTAAAAGGTCTTCAGCATGAAGTTACTGTCCCAGTGTGAAGGGACTGTGTGAGCAGCAGAAGCTTCCTAACATTTCTGTGCCTCTTCCCATCCCCATAGGATTTTGAGATTAGTTTGCTCTCCAATCTTATTTCGTGGTTCTTCTGGTCACCGTGATGATACTGTGAGCATTTAAGACATCCTGACTGGCTGACAAAAGCTGCCAGAAAGGCAGTGACTTTCTGCTTTGGCTGGCCAAGACCCATCAGTTGTTCATTTTGAAGTATGTCTCCTGTAATTTCTAAATTTAGTGAACAGTACCATTAATGTTACTGGGATAATAATGTTTACTGACAGACTAAAAGACTCTAACCTCTTTTTTTGAAAAGGGTATGTATTAGCAAGTGGTCTTTGTGCTGTATTAAGATGCTTCTGGAACATCTGAAAAACAAGGCATTTTAGTATCCCATGGCTTATATAAAAAATGGCAGCCTTCAAGTTGCATTCCATTTGGTTTGGTGCAAAGTTAAAAATTCAGGTAACACGTGGGTATGGGAAGAGAACACAAGAGCGAGCAGTAGCCTTGGTCACTATAGGAATAAGTATAAGCAAGAGCCTTTCTGCATCCCAGTCCCAGGCAGTAACTGCGAACATCAGGTGTTATCACTGCCAGGAGCACACACTGTCTGCAGAAACATGCTGCCAACTTCAGAAAGTGCAGCATTTTAGAAGAGACTAAACTGGAAAGTAAAAATCACTGGACAGAATTGAGGATTTTAGCTGAAACCGGGACACCTCCTCTTTCCTGGGTGAGTACCTTTGAGCTCCAATTTCTCCTGTGCTTAGTAGCAGTGACTCCTGTCTGGCCCTCCTGGGGCATGAGTGGCTCCTCCTCACCATCTTGCTGCATGTGAATGGTCATAAGAGTCACCCACAGATTCTCCTTCATTTACATTCACAGAGCTTCTGTGACAGAGCTCTCCAGCTGGCCTGGACATCACTTGGGGTGCACCTACTGTTTGTGGAGACGTTAGAAGATGTACTGAGGAAAAATACCATGTGATGAGGAGTTAACCATGTCCCTGGCTTACAGCTTTGCCACATGGTTTGATGAGGAGTACCAGGATGTTGACCAATGTATCTTGAATCACGATTAACTGGCTGAGGTGAAACGAAAATATAGTTATTTATAACATCCAAAATGCATAGTGTAATTGCAGAAGGTGTAATTTCCTTATGCCTGGAGGAGACTCGAAATCAAATACATCTGACTCATAAGGTGTAGGATCTGGTGTGCTCTGCTGGAGTGTCACTGATGAATCTTCCTAGGACAAGGATAAACACGTGATGGGAAAGTACTTACAGAGCTTTTTCTTTTCTTTTTGAGTCCTCAAAAGGCTTTCAGGTATCTAAACCTGGATAGATTTTTTTCACAGAATCATAGAATGTTAGAGGTTGGAAGGGGCCTCTAGAGATCATCTGGTCCAACTCCCCTGCCAGAGCAGGATCGCATGGAAAGGAATGTTCCTGTTAAAAACTTCATGTGTAGGATATGTATTTATACACATGTGAGTGTGTGTATTTATAGAAATAAGTATTCTGAATGATTAATCTCCAAGACTGCTCGTGTATGGATACTGCAACAGTGTTTTTCAATGCCTAAAGTTTGTGAAATAAGTTTCCCTTCTGTAGTCTCGATGGGGCTGGAGAAAGAGAGGGGACACCTAGTAGAAGCTCTCTCCTGGTGCATTAGTATGGTTTTCTCCTCTTTAGCTGGCTGCTGTGATACCTACTGCTTCTTTCACTTTTGCTCCTGTGCTTCCAGCCATTAGTATCATGAAGTACTTGTGTTTTTTAAATAGGAACCGCTATGTTATGTGTTGGAATCTTGGGTATAGAGGAACAGGAAATTTGTGTCTAGGACATGTCTCTCATGCTGGGACTGAAGCATCCAATGATCAGGGAAGGGATGAGACCTTGGAGTGGTGACTGAGTTCCTCTAGGGAACTCTGACACGTGGACGGAAAATTTTGGTGTCTTTAGTTACTATGGCAATGAGCAATATAGACACTATGGCAGTGAGGAATATATTCAGATAGAGATGCACAGGAAAAGGCTCTGGATGCTGAAACAAAATGCCTGACTTCTTAATGAGAAATGTCTGCTATCTTGGAGGAAGGGATGAACGGTAATTAGATAGCTGTAACAGCACTTTAATGAGGAATTCCTCTACTTATTACAGATTTCTTTGTTACCCTGATCTGTAGTCACTTCAGTTATGAAGAAGTCTTACTATCTTATGGTGCCAAAAATCTAAAATAAAAAGATGAAAATGAGCTAGGTATGCAAAAGGTCGCTTTGCTGTTACCCCCAGTATGGGTCTGCCGTTAGTAATCAGTGACACTGTCAATAGAAAGCAGGAGGGGAAAAAAGTCTAAAATGCTTCTGAGCTCTTCCCTGCATCCCTGAAACTCCCACTTCTTATCTTCAGAAACCCACAGAAGAACCAACCTGAAAGTGTCTTGGCCAGGAGACTCTACTCTAAAGCCTTATTTGACACACCTTCTTCCAGGTGCCTTCCCAGAACAGATCAGTGAGCTCTGTACTTGTCAGTGGGTGTGTGGCTGACCGACAGAAAACAATAGCCAAGTGCACCATCCTGTTAACCTTCATTCATCTCCAGTAGTGACCTGTGTGCAGTGGCAGGACATTGCACTCAAGTATTTTTATTCTTTTTTTTCTCCTGCACTGCAAGCCTGAAGATGCACCATCACGGTCATTTGCCAGCAGTTTTGTTTTTTTTTTTAATAATTTGTACCTACCAATATATGCCTTAGCTTTGATTCCTGTTTGCTTTAAGATGTATTTATGTATGTGTGCGTACACTATACATACATGCTAATATAATATGTATATACTGTACCTACAAATGATCTATGTAGTATGTATTTTCTGTACCATACAATCTGTACTTGTATACTTTACTTCTTGTGATGCTGTTAATAGTTTTTTGCTTGACGGGTGGCCATTTCTGGAATGCTGGTGTCTTGGTGCCAGACCAGCAGCAGGGTTGCAGTGCGTTGCTTTTGAAAAATGAATGTTTCTGTTTGATCTTAGACTTTATAGGTGTTAATATCCAATTCCAGAAGATTATTTGGTTTTAGACCAATCAGTCTACTGAGATTATAATTAACAAACTGCCAAACTGTAAATTATTACACTGTAAGTCATAGTTACTAATATTTTTTCATTTGTGTGCTGATTCAGCTAAGTAACCATGGTGAAAGTAAAGGATGAGTGAATACTTCTGTATTCATTGCCTGTCTGCAGTTAGTTGCACTTTTCTGTAACATCACATAATTCAAAAACTGCACTTTTATCTTTATTTTCCTGCTTAAACAGTGTTAGCAGAATAAAAAGCAGATTTCAGAAAGTTTTATGTGTAGATAATATCCCCCCTTTTCTAATTCAGAGTTTGACTTACTAAAATTACATAAAGATACAAAGGTTATTAAGGTAGAAATGGGGAAAAAAAGCAAAACAAGCCTGCCCAAGTCCTAAACCTTGTAATCAAAGCAGCATGGTGGGAGCTTAGCTTAATTGTGTTCTCCCTGTATAATGGTGTAAGATGAGATTGACAAGCAAGCAATGAAGCACAGGTCAGCAAACTCATTGTTATAAAACCTTGAAGTTTAGAATCAGATTTGATCTGCCTCTCTTCCTTTCTTAGGGCAGCTTAACAAAAAGGAAAATAGGAGTCTTGTGGTTCATTTGTCTTCAACAGTGAGGTTTCACATACTGAATTTTTTAATATTCCCTCTATTTTCCGTGTGGGGATGGTCACAGTATGCTTGACTTGGTTGTCAGCACCTCTTGCAGACATAAGCGAGAAGATACAAAATTGCAGGTTATATTTTGAATCCTGAGATGCACATGACCTGCTGCAAATTTTCAGTTTGCAATAATAACAGAATTACTCCTAGTAGTGTTTTGTACCAGGTGAAATTGCTGCCCCTTGTAGTTGTGCATAAGCAGTGCTCTGCCAGTTTGCTGTCCAACTCGGCTTGGGAGCCTGCTCACCCTGAGGTAGGAGTGGTCAGAGAAGGGACTACGTTTGTCAAGAATAAGGGGCAGGAGCAGATGTACACGCTGGAAGGTGATGAATTGTTTCAAGAGCAGATGTTCAGGGTGAAATTATGACTTTGAAGCTGAAGGCAAAGCTGCTGTCAGTTCTGGCCGAGTGGGGGCTTTTGTCCCAAAATAGTGTGCATTTCTGTATAGCTTAAGTTTGTGTGGTAGAATGCTAAGGCCGACGTTCGAAGTTTAACAGTAATCAACATGTCGACAGCCTTTGGCATGAGGGAGGTGCTTCTGAGGCACTAGTCAGCCTTCATAAACCTGGTCGTGCTCGGCATACTCTGAAGCGGGATTTTAGCGCCTAGGGAAATTATTTAAATAGTGGAAACTCTTACCTTCCAGCAATCTTAAGACACTTCGAAGTTCAGAAGATTGTGTTACCATGATGTCCATTTTGTAGGCTGATGCCTTGGATGCTTGTGGAGTTTTTTGTTGCACCTGTGTGGCACATATCTACTTCTCTCGCGTTCCAAAACATTTACTAACTGTAATTCTGGCACACAATGTCAGAAAAGACACGTGATATGCCCTCGTTGGCCTTGTTCTGATTTTATTAGTGTTTTATTAAGCAATATCTCCTGCCTGCCTGACTCTTGTATTAGAGATCCTCTTTGAGCTGATTTGAGGTACTGTACTCAGTATATTTTTTTCATGTGGTTAAGAGCTGAAGGGCAAAATTATGTGCATGTGCTGTTACAAGAGGTACTTTTTTGTGAGGTTAAGAGCAAAGAGTAAAAATACTAAGCTGTGCTTTGAATTCAAATATGTGTGTTTGTTTTTTTCTTTTCAGTAGCTGGTGCGTATAGAAATTACACTCTTGAAATGGTAGGTGAGCCTGTTCTAATGCAGTAAAAATTGGGTCTTTATGATCGCCGTTTGCAGCGCTCTAACGGATACAGATGGGATATCTCTTAGAAGTCACTTGTGTAGCTTACGCAGACAGAAATATCAGAGTGTGAAGTGCAGTGCAGAGTGGCAGTAGAAGACCTGAGAAGCTCAGTCAATAGAATTAGTTTCTTTCCACCGTGTTATATCAGCCTGGTAGTGATGTATGGCACCCAAGGGAGAGGTGTAACAGCAGGTGGAGCCTTTGAACCTCCCTGCTGAGTAGTGGGAGGGGAATCAAACGAATGGTGCCACTAACTAACTGCTGTGCAAGAGAAACCCGTGCATTTCGTGCCTCAGGAGTAATGAGGTACAGCAGCAATCTTTCAACTCAGAGCTGCAATGCCCTTTCTCCATTTTACTGGTTTGCTGTTCTTTACCCTTGAAGCCGTTAATATGAATATGGAGACTTGGAAGGACTGCAGTTTAGGTAACTGCCACAGGGTGTCACTGGAATATAAAGGAGTAGTAGATGTGTTTGAAAAAGGCTGGAAACCTTGCTGAAACAGCGCGTTGAAAACTGCCTTCTCTTCAAGGTCTTCCTGTGAACATTTGCGTTCTGTTTGCATGCGTTGTATCAAGTGACTGCGGTCTAGGTGGCCTTGCTGGCAAGCTGGGTTTGGTACCCACTGGACCACACAGGGCTTAGGTGAGAGGCACCTGCAAGTTTAAATGGTCCTCCTCTGTGAGAAGATGGTGCAGAGATCTTCAGCTGAAAATCTTTCAGAAGTCTTTATGATCTTGAGAAATAAAAATCTTGTGTGCCACTTATTTTCAGTTGTTGATACTAGGAGTGTGTATGGTAAGAAAATGAAAGTATAGATCAGCAGCAATTCATATGGAAGCACTTGAGATTTGGCTCCTGTCCATGGCTATTGATCCTCACCGCAGTATCCCATCTGTAATGTGGAGTTTAACAGTATTTTCTCAGCAACGCTGATAAGAGAAGTATTGAAGACTGAGATGTTCTCTTCCCAAGATATTGATGCTTAGCAAGTTCTTCCTCTCTGGCCCATTGAGCTGGGAAAAATGTTCACCCAGCACAGGGAACAGGGCAGGGGAACTGATATGTCTAGAAACAACAAAGGGGTGAAGGGGGAGAAATCAAGCATCTATTAAGTGATGGCCTAAAATTCCATACTTCTGCCCTACCTTCATATTTTATGGGGTACAGCTAATCTCACATAAATGAATACATTTGTTTGAGGTGAATTTTTGTATTGATCAGATATGTCTGTTTCGCTTAAAATTCAATGCTCTGCTGATCCTAAGTCATTTCACAGGGGAGGGAGCATGGAAGGGGAATGTTTTGAACCTTTATCTCTGTTGCCTTGGAAACACCATTAAGATATCTTCTCTCCAGTCTATGATGCCGGTAAAAGTCCTTTGACTTTGCAAGGGATTTGTGTGGTTCTCTTTTCATTAATGCTCTAATGGGAGGTGTGTGCCTAAATATCTGGATATCAACTGGAGAGAATGATATCCTTCACTATGTGTCATCTAAGTCTTCTGGTGCTTGGGACGGTGTTGGCACTCACCAGGAACTTGAGGCTACAACCTATTTGCATGTAACCTTTTTTAAAAAGTGAAAATGCTAATATAAACAACCTCAATGCTTGCCTACACTTGTTTTCCGTGAGACACCATGCAAAATTGCTTGTGCACATTCTCCCCCCACTAATCTCACTGTTGAGAGTGAAATTGCTGACAAGATGTTCCTCTTCAGCGCTTAGACGTGGGTATAAAATTACTTTTTATACTTTAGTAAACTTTGGTATAAAAAGCCTGAGTTTCATAGTTTAAAATTGTTTCTGCAAACACTTTCTAAACTCATGTGCCAAGTACAAGGGATGGGAAGCCATGTTTCAAGTTAAACCAGAAGCAGAGTGCTGAGGACAACCCTTCTCCTGAAGAATCCCTTTTTCGGGTATTGGCTGGTTCAGACAACTGATCACCTCTTCTTTTTACCGTGTTATATCCTTATTGTGGTGGGTTTTTTCCCGTGTGTGCAGGCAATCCTTCAAGGACAGGATGCTTCCGTGACTGACCCTGCCCAGTGTACCTTGGCATATGGCACCTTTGTTTAGTGCTCGTGGTAGTGTTGGTTTGAAGGTTGAACTAGATGATCTTAGAGGTCTTTTCCAACCTTAATGATTCTGTGATTCTCTGTGCCCGATGTGTGTCATTGGAAGCTGACCTGGAGTCCTCTGCGCTGTAGATACCACTTGTGATTGTGACAGGGTTAATGGGATGTTTCCAAAGAGCTCCCTGGAAAGTGTGATCATCTTATGGATCAGGACATTGTAAGTCAAAGTCATCCAGAGACCTTAAGAAACCTTGTGACTTTCATGGGATTGTGCTCCAGTGAGTAACCCCTCGCTTCTAGTTTTTGGTGAGACCGAGAGGATGGTGCGATGCGCTCCAAGAAGCAGAGTGCTGCAGTACATGTTATCCTCGCAATATGTTGCACAAGTTTTAAATAAAATTGCTTGCATTTTAAAGTGTTCCTTTCAATGTGATATCAACCACAAATAAAACTGCTGGAAAAGCACTGCTGACGCTGCTGACTGATCTCTCTTTGCAAGGAATGGGTGAGCGATGTTCAGCCAGCTGAGGAGGAGAATGGGGAAAAGATTGGTCAGGGTTTTATCAATTCTCATTCTTCGTAATACCAGTCTTGGAGGATTTATGTCAGCTAAACAAAGCCTGAGCCTAGAGGGAAAGCTTGATTTTCCTTTTAATCCTTAGGTCTCGTTTTCATCTGAGTAAGCAGAATATTTACCTGTAATAGGAAGTGGAAGAGATATTGGAAATAGAACCACTTCTGAAGTAATGCACACTGCTTTACCTCCTGTGAGATTAAATCTTGTTTTTCTGTGAAAGTAGCAGAAAGCAGAATGGAAGTACATGTTTGCATTTATACATTTGTACAAACAGGATGGCTTAAGAGTAGAATACTTCTTTTTCTGTTGCCTCCCACGGAGGGGTCCGGTCACCACTTTTAGTATTAACTGAAATTTGGAGTCAGTTTGGGTGGTGGCTGAGTTGCTTTCATTGCAGTAGTTTGAAATGCTCCAGTGTTCTATGTTTCTTTAGTTATCCATGTGATTTATTATATTCTGTGGTAGAGAAGGCAGTTAGGAAACATACATTAGTCATTGAAATTAGAGGCTTCATTTCTTTTCTTGAATGTTTGCGTAGAATTCTTTTTTAAATTTTTTTTTTGTTGTTAACCAAAATGATTCCCAGGCTCTGAAGTGTGCTTGGGCATACAGGTGTGCTGCTTTACCAGAGATGAATCTAAACTTCGGTCATCTCTGGAGCCGAGAGCCTGGTGGAGCTTTAAAATAGAGTTGACTGCACCTCTGCTTTTTGGTAACATGGAGTGGTCCAGAGTCTTGGGATGCTAGAGTGGGTTCACTGTGGCTGACCTAGCACATGAGGGGTGCTGCAGAGCCCTGCTTTGGAGAGGAGGGGAACTGGCTGTGGCTTCAGATTCTGTGGGCAATTTGGCCTTTTGCCACAACCTGGCAACATAGGTATTACAGCAAGTGCAAACCTACAGGGTTTTTATCCATATTGTCTTTGACTTGCTACCAGTAAAACAAAAACCCTGGGAACAAATGCAGTGTCCTATGAGCAAGTAACACTGCAGGCAATTGGAATTTGCTTGCTTAATTTTCTGATAAAAACAGCAGGAGGTGAAAATCAGACTTTACTTCACCTATTAAATTGGTCTCAAGTTGTAATAATTTCAAGGGTCCAAATGGCTGGTTTGACGGTTTCTGTTTATTCATTTATTTCTTTATTTTTTCACACTGTGACTCTAAATTATCTGTGATCCTGGCTTGGACAGTTGCGTGCAGATGTGTGATACAAAAAAGCTTCTTACCAGATGACCAACAGAAGGAGAAGAATAAAATGTCACATTAATTTATTTCAATGTCTCATAATACCTAGCCACCAGTGAAGCAGCATTTCCTATGTTAGGAAGGGAATGTGATGCTTCTCTCTGTGCTTGCTAAGTTGTCGAGTGTTCTGTCTTTAATACCTGGATGTTGGTATCTGTGTGAGAAACAAAGCTAATGATAGTTTTTTGTGAAGTTTTGTGCAAAGATGTGTTTCTTATGCTATTAAAAAGATTGCTGCTCCCTGTAACCTCGTAAACTGTTACTGTGCTTCTACTTTGAACAGCAAGAGGTTTACATGTCTTGTTTTTAAGAATTACCTGCTGCTCTGGGGTATTCATGTGAATATACCATCTATGTGAAAGACCTTGCTACTACAAGACTGTAATTAAAATCTTAAGCTAGATGTGTGCTTCAGCCAGGTGGTGCTTTTTTTAAGTTAGGAAGTATAAGGCTCATGAAGTCCTCTTCTGCGTATGACAGTTTTATGGATATGTAGAGGTGCACTGCTGTTGTGAAGGGGAAGGCATCGACTGTCACTGCATGTTGAAATGAGCATGTGAAGTATTTCCAAGACTGTTTGCTAAAAGTTTAGAAACTTCTGGAGGCTGATGAGGAGCTTGGTACAAACCTAAGTCTTGTATTCGATAGGTTGTAATTATTGCAACAGTAGTAAAAATGGAATTTGGTCAGTCCTGCAATGGATGTCATAGCACCTAATGTTTAATGAAGACTAGCATGTTAATAAATCTATGTACCAGTTGTCAAAAGTGCTATTGGAAACAAAAATTAACTTGAAGGGATGAAAACAGGCAAATTCTTCTTATGTAAAATGCAGAGGCTGGTGAATTGTCAGTTGTTAAGAATGGATTTGGACCCATCTTTGCATGTCTGTTTTACACGATTCTTCTGTTTTACACATACCAGTATGCCTGACTTCTGCAGTGGTGGAGGGAGATGGGGGCTTTATTGAACCTAGAAGGCAGAAGTTTTCTGTGACACTGGCCTCGAATTTCTCCAAATCAGCTTTTAAATTTATTACCCTTGATATTTTTATTTTTGAAAGACACGAGTTTTTTCATCTTAGGAAATTTGGACCAAAAAGTGCAAAAGCTTTTAAAAACCAAAGAAACAAAACAAAAAAAGCCCCTACCCTGCTATTAAAGCTATTTGCCTGAAGTATGTTTCTCCAGAGGGCCTCTTAAAATTAAATGGTTGTGATAGCATCCAAGAGGTGAGAAAAGACGTGGGTCCAAAAGTTGGGTACCACACAAAAATTGCATGGTTTTGTGCATTAATCACTCGGCTATATAAATTATTTCTTTGTTCTAATGATTTCTAGTCATGAACTGATGACTGGGCTCCAGTGGTGTTGTAGAATTCCTGTTTGGTTGGTTTTTTTATTTAAATCCCAAATGCCTTTACTAGTATCTGAATCCAATTACTTTTGTTAATGTTTGCACCTGTATTTGGATGAAGAATGTGAAGACTCAACCCAGCTTTTAATACCACACAGTGGGATAAATGTGAGAAGAGCAGATTTATTTTGCATGTCATGGCTTTTACCTGTATGAAGAAAATTGTGATGTTGTGTCCACAATTGTACCTCCTCAACTTGCAGAATAAAACATCTGCAAAGGTGCAGATTAAAGTTTTGATTGCATCAATTATTTAAAATCTAGACTAAAATCAGTGGATTTCCTGGGCAGTGACTTGCCAGACGTGAGATAGATACAGGGATGCTGTACTGCAGCAGTAGGACTGATGTGAAAAGGTCGATCCTCAATAAAGATACAGAAAACTGGCTGAGTGTGGGCTGTGCTAGCATGTGCCATCGTGACCAATGTGCAGCAGGGAAAGATAAGGATAGTGTGTACGGGACAAAAGAAAAGGGAGAAGTCATTAAATATTGACAGATCAAGTATACTTTTAGAAAAAGGGGAGGATGTTTGTTTTCCGACCTCTAATCAATTAATATTTAACCAGTGGTCATGGGTGACTCATGTCTACTATCTGTTGCTTGTAAACGCATTTTTAAGATGAAAGAAAAACAGGGTGATCGGTGTAACCAGGGAATTACCTGGTAAATAAAAAGAGGGAGAATGTTTCTGGCAGGCAAGGTACTTGAATTGGCTCAGCGTGGGACCCGGCAGGCAACTGGGGCTGGCGTGGGGAGCAATCCCACGGGTTGTGTGGAGTGAGGTCACGTCGGGGCCAGCTGAGATCAGCTTTAACAGTCGTGGAGCCGCAACCTCACGCGGTTGAGTAACACTGGAGCGCGCAGGCTGACGGCTGCGGTGGCTACGTCATTCTCCATAAATCTATCACGGAGCTTTCCATCTGGAAACATCTGGCACTGCGCTGGTTCAAACTAGCTGTCCCGCCTAGGTACTTCAGAACCGAGGAGACACTTAGCTTCGTGATTAATTTTACCAAATTACATTACCAAATCAGGTTCTGTATTCAATGTGGAGGAGATAGTGAGCGCTGTGTGCAATTTGTTGAGGTGCTTGGCTTTCCCGTGAAGCGTCCCGGCCGGATTCACCTCTCTGCTTTGCTGAGGGGCTTACCCCCCGGGTGTGTGGGGCAGGGAGAGAGGGCAGTCGGCCCAGCAGCGGTTGTTGGGGCGGCAGGAGCGAGGGTCCGGCTGTCTCAGCTGGACCCGTGGCCTTGCACCACTGTGGCTTTTTGTACAAATATTGGATATTTTGCTCTTCGATTCCCTATTTGGTTTAGCAATTTTTCCAAAGGCAAGGGTGAACAGAACAGGCTAAGCTAATGATTTGGGGCCTTTTTTTTCCCCACTAAAAGCAGCAGAATTGATATTTTCTTTGGAAGGCAGCCATCGGAGAGAACTGAGGTTGAAAAAGATAAAAAGCACCGGAGAGGGTTCACAAACCTTTTGTTTAGAAACTGTTTTGATGCCGACTATTTTAATGCTTTTGGTTTCGCCTCTCCCTTATTTTCTTATTTCAAGGGGCTTAACGTGAAAACAAAATCTGTACTGCTTCCTAATAATTGACCCTGCTGAAATTTTTCAAAAGGCCAATCACAGACCATGCTGTGTTAAACTGCTTCTTTATTATTCACATTGCTAGGCTTATTTTTCTCACTTATCAAAATAAGGTACAGTGAAATCGAGATAAGAGCGTATTATTGTATTAAGCCCTGAATATCAGAAAATAAACTAAAATAAATCTTACTGTGCAGTCGAAAACCACAGAAATCTCCTCCTTCTCTGTCATTTCTCCAGCTTCCAGTTTGTACTACCATGCCTTAAATGAAACTTGCAGTGTGCGTGGGGGAGTTCCTGTCTCTTTGAAGTCTCTGTGCATGTAAGAACAAAATAAATGTGACCTCTTCTCAAATATTTTTCTCCTCCTGTGGCCCACCACACTGGTTACTTCTCCTTTGAGATATTTCCGTCACAAAATGGAGCCACGAATGCACACTTGCATGAAATAGCAGGAATTTGGGTTGATGGTGTTCGGTTTTAGAAAAAAAAAGATATTTTCTAGTGTGTGAATTCTCAAAAGCAGAGGCATTGCTCAGCCATGAGATGGTTCAGGGGGGCTAAACTAACTTTGGTAAATTCTGTCATGGTACACTTTGTGTTTTTGATGTTTAAGAATAGTTATTGTTTTTTTTCTTGGAATTAAAGGCAAATTGTGTATTTTACTAGTAGTACTCAGTTTATGTTAGGTGTAGGTGAACCCAGTGTTTCAGTAGGATGGGGGCTGGGAGGGGGAGTTGGCTTTAGCCCAGTATTTACCAGTGCCCAGAAGGGTATTATTCAGGCTCTGTATTCAGCTTAGTATGTGAGGCTACAAACCGAGTACATCCTTGGTGCTTGTGGAGAGCTTATTATAATAGAAATGGAATGCTTGACTTTCAAATATGTGGCGAAAAGTCTTTGGACCTCAGTCTAATAAAGTCTTTATGTGAGCACATGTAATGCTTAGAAAAATGCTTTTTTTCCTAGAACTTTTAATGAAATAGACAAGCTTCTCCAAAGCGTTTAACAGATAGGCATTTTCTGTGAGCAAATCTAGCGTGTTCTATTCATTGATGTGCCTCCACTGCTTTCGCTCAGCAATAAAATTTACTTTTAATGCCCTCTCCAACGTGCTTCACTCTCGTTGTTAATAGGGCAGTTTCTGGTGAGTGTCTGCAACGAGACCAACTCTGTGTGTGCGCTGGGACCGTTTCCCATGAAGCCACCGAGGAGCAGACAGGTTGAGGAGCAAGACATGTTGCCATCTCCAGAGCTGCAGTGAGCTGTGTGCCTTGTGCCACGTGGTGGTGGAGCAAGCGCAGCAAAAAAAGGAAAAGTAGGATGGGGGGTGATGCAATGGAAAAAGAGGCTGGATCCCCTTTCTGAGCACAAGGGAAAGAATCCGTGCCAAAGGCCTAGCTGTAATAGACCCTAACATACTAGTGTCGGCTATTCTGTGAGTACTTTTCCACTCCCTCTGCATAATGGTAAAATAAGGTAATGTCTCCAGTCACAAACTCGTGCTACTCTATTGTCTGTGTAAAACTGTGTCAGTGTAATTTAAGGGAGGGGCAAGAGTTCTGCTGGTGAGAACTTACGTGCTATTTTATTAAATGTTCGATTTTGCTCAGAGCTATTGCTATCTTACTTTACATTCTCAGCTGTGGGACATTTTCTCCTGAAATTAAGCCAGGATGTGCTCACTTGCACAGAGCTGTGTGCAAATACCTTTTTTTCCCTTGAGTGTCAGTTATCAAAGTTTGGAATCCACTGTACCTAACTTATACGTAATTTTGTTCATTTAACACACTAGACTCATTCCAGCCAAAATGTCCATTGTGAAACACAGGAATAAGAAAATTTTAAGCTTGAAAGAATCTTTTCTAATTCTACTACAGAAAATGTAGTAAATGACCTTAAAATAATGCCTTATCTCACGTTTAGACTAAACTTCAACTCTTGATTGTCCTTTTTTTTTTTTTTTTCCTTCTTCTTACGAAGGAAATAAACATCTTTGATAAGCAAAGATGAGAGAGCTGAAAGACTCCCATGTTCACATGTGTTCCTTTGGCCTTTCTGGTTTTTTTTTCTACACAGTGACATTTTAGATCTTGCCTACCTGAAGAGGCTTATCCTTAAAATAACACTTTGCATCAGGACGCGTAGTGGTGGAAGAGCAGCTTCTCCCTGGGGAGCTTTCTGTAGTTTCAGGGACACTCAAAGCCAGGGCTGCTGCTGCTCCTGGAGGAGCCAGGTCCTCTTCTCCTGGGCAGCTCCCCGCCAGGTGCTGGCGCAGGTATTTGCTCTTGGCAAACAGAGCAGGGAACGAAGATGCGCTATTCTAAAAGTGGTACTTCACACTGTTTTGTTGATACTTTGGACACAGTTTTGTTGATATTTTGGGTCCAAACACGTTATTTCTTATCAGATTAGGTTCATTCATGGGTTTGGTGGTTTTGGCTTTGACTTCAACAGTGAACCTTTGAAATGAGACCTGAGATTTCTGGTGATGTCGTTTTACTTAATAAAAAAGTAGAAAGTTAAGTGGCCGGTTTGGGGTTCTTTTTAGCATTAAGTAAAAATGAATCATCATGACTTCTGCACCTTAGAAAGCAGTAATACAAGTGACAATGCCAACACGTTTCTGGTTGTTTTTTTTCTTTGCCTTATACTTCTTTAACGATATGTTAACTGCAGCAGACTAGCAATAGGCCCTAATGTTCAAAATGGCCTCAAGTTCCACCATGGCAGCTTTTAATTCAGAGTTGAGATAGGAAGATGTCCTCAGTACTCTTGTCCTTGGAAGGACACTGTTGTGTGTTCATTGGAAAGACCTCATGGATGATTCCATGAAAGACTGTGAGGTTTTAAAGACATAAGTTGCCTAAATGAAGGTAGGGGTTAATTAATTGTAAAATGTACATTTTAGCTCAAGGGGATGCCTTATATTCCCATTCTCATGTGAAGTAACAGCGTAAAGGTACTCTTCTGTCCAGGGAAGCAAACTGTCCAAAACTAAAAAGGGAAAAAGAATGTTTAGATTGATTCTTTTCTCTTACAATGTCGAAGCCAGTTAATTGCTCTAGTGCCAGAGAGCTCTGCTCTTCTGAAGTGTCATGGAGGAGTCTGGCACCATATTAAATATACTTGCTATGTACATACTTGTGCACTCAAAGGTGATGCTGTAGCTAATAGATTTTTTTAACACCCATATGGAGGGGTTTGTGCTTAACTCCTGTGCCCCCTGCTTTGGGATGATAACCACAGAAAGCTGTTAGAAACATGTTAGAAAGCTATTTTGTATTAAGAAACATGTTGCTCAGATGAAATACCTTACAGACCTTTAACATACCTCTGCTATGTTTTTATTGTGGGATGCTGGCATCTTAGCAGTGTATGTGTGTGTAAATATATATGTGTGTACATATATATACACACATATGTGCATACATATATGTGCATATTTTTAATGTTTGTGGTAGGTTAGATAAAACACTGCAGGATGTAGAGAAGCAGATAACCTGTGCACTAGAGCAAATGGTCCAAGACTCCATAGCTTGTCTAGTTCTGACTATTTAGGCATTAGTAGAAGTAAACCTTATTGCTAGCTAGACTCGGTCTTCCTTGTAGAAGGATGTTTTAAAAAGACATTTGTGTACAAGCTTCATTTAACAGTAAATGCTAATATCCTCAAGAGTAATGGGTGATGCTGGTTTTTTTTGATACTTCATTTTAATAATGTCTTTAAATGGTCCTAAAATAAAGGCTGCTTTCTGCAAGCTGCAACACTTTGTAGTATCCTAGTAGTGGAAGTATCTCTGATGTCTCAGGCTGCAGCTTGATGGGTGTTGTAGGAGCAGATGTGAAGCTTGAAGGGACTTATGCTGCTGGTGGCTGCAGGTCATCATACCAGTAGCATGGCTGGTAGGACAGGGCTGCTGTAGGAGCCTCTTGCACAAGGCAGGCCCAGCTGACCTAGCCTTGCACTCCCGTTAGAGGAGATCCTGCACTCTCCCCTTCTTCCTTCCTTCCTTCCCTCCTTCCTTCCTTCCTCCCACTGCTCCTGACTTGGTGGACCTGCAGTGAACTGAAGCAGTGAAGGCAGATGAGTTTCCTCCTGGACTGGAGAGTTGTGTTGATTCATGGAGGGGTCTAATGAGCACTGACTAGGATGGGACCACCGAGTCAGAAGCGCAGGGGTGGTGCGAGGGAAGAGGACGCTTTTGCTGGCTGGAGACTGCTGGACTGGCTCAGCTGGTGGCTTTTACTGGCAGGTAAGAATAACTAGGGGACTGTACGCTGAAACATGTAAAGCAGACTCCTGTGGTCTGCTTTGCTGTCTCTACTTCTGGGAATAGTCAAGTCAAAAAAAGCTGTTTTAAGGACATCTTAAACTATTGCAGCCTGTGATTCAGTAACTATCAGTTCCTCTTCAGTGAATGTTAGTAACACGTCACAAAGGTGACTTTTCACTGTCCCCTACTTCAAATGCAAATCAACAATAATTGCATATTTGTTTTCTGATGTCTTTGAAAGGAAACTAATCCTACAAAATCTGTAATATGAGTAGCAATCCAATGCATGGCTGAATGGATAATCAATTCCTGCGTGGCAGGGATGCTTGGAAATAGAGTTCAGAAATGTTCTAGATTCATCATTTCTTAATAGAGGGATCAGACTAGTAGATTAGTTTTGCTTGTTGGCTGCATCTAGCAAACTAGCACCTCCTGGAGGATTTGGAAAAATAAAATAGGAAGTACGCTGATTTTTTTTTTTCCTTCATAAATGAACATTTGATTCCTATCAAAATGACATTTGTTGCCTTGAAATTGTATAACCCTCTTGTATTAAAGTGAGGCAATCGCTGAAGAACTGTGGGTTTAAAGGGTATTTGCTCTGAGAGCTTGCAGAAGGCAAAATTTCTCTGGCCTGTGCAAGCCAAGTGCTTGGCTTGAGCTCTGCCTGTAGGATGAGTATCATGGGGATTGTTGTTCACTTCTTATGTGCAGGTTGTAGTTTCTTTGCCTGTGCTGACGGAAGGGAGAACATTAAAATGATGCTGTACACAACTGGAAAATTCTGAATGCAACGACTGATGGAGAGAGGTTGATGTCCTCTCCAAGGCAAAGTGAGACAGTCTGGCTCCTTAGGGTCAAGTTATGCACTGTGGCTTGAGCTGATGTAATAGCTCCCTCCTCTCCTAAGAAGGAGAATACACCCCCTCACATGCTGCTTCTTCGTGTTGTTCTCCCCCACCCCCCATTCATTCTCACTGAGTTTTGACATTTATCTGACATTGTGTGAAGCCAATTTGCTAACCTGCCAGAAAACTTTTTGTGCCAGGTTAATTTTCCAACTGCTTTGGTTTACTTGTCTTATCAGACAAGTGCCAGGGGTTGGTACAAGAGGGGAGGTAGATGGAGGGCCAGCCCTTTCTGATAATGAACCGTTAAGAGTGAGCTGATACGACTTCATGCCAAGGCTTGGCTCCTGCGGCACTTCAGCGAACGTTTCTGTGTGATGACCCAGGCCCTTCCCACCTTTCCTTTTTGCTGGCTCCAGCACTAGTTTGGATGATATGCTGAAACATATCGGCATCTAAGCTGCCTTGAAACAATGTCTGCAGGTGCAATAAAGAGCTTTACCCATTTTGGTGAGACTCAGATTTCGCAGAGGACTTCGACTCCCTGCTGGCATTAGGCTGGCAGGCACCTACTGGCATCACACTGGCACACCTGTGTCACGCTGGCTGCTCCTGGATCCTGCTCAGAACTTCAGGTGCATCTGTCCCTTCAGGTGAAGCCATGCCTTTCACGTCTGACTGCAGGATTTGATGGTTAAAATTGGCCTAATAGATTTTACTTCTGCCATTTATATTGTCACTCATATGTATGTGAACTATTTGAGCTGAGCTGTTTGATTTTTTTTTTTTTTTTTTTCCTGTTCCAGCAAACTGCAGTAAGAAATTTGGACCCAACAGTAAGTCTCTAGTGGAATAAAATTAGGTCTTTTTTGCCATGACTGCAATTGTTCTGGATATCAAAGGCTTACTATTTCTTTTGTTGTTTTTAAAGTCATTGAATAGCCAGTTCATTCTTGGCTGTTTTCTTCTATTCCTCCTCCTCTCAAGTGGTTGTACAACTTGACATTAAAATCAATAATTCCTCATTGATAATTGCTCTCAGGCTATGACATCAGGATTTTCTGGAAATATAAATTCGTAGTGCTGATAACAGACTATATGATTTCATTCTGGAAACTGGCCAGTACAGTTGGGCTCCCTGATGTACGGAATGCAAGGGAGGAGATGATATGTTAGTGCACATATGTGCCTGACACATTCACTTTGTGTTTTCTATTTTGTATTATTGGAACTGCTGTCCTACAAGAGCACATCTTTAATTCACGTATGCCCTAATAAAACCAGAGCATCTCCTTGCTATTAATTGTTAGAATATTTTGTTGTTCTAATTCACCTTTTCTGTTTTCTGCCTTTGCATTGTTTATTTTTGCCTGGTGGAGTGAATTAATTGCTTCTTAAAAATGCTGCTGCAGGGATTAGTCTGCCGCAGGTGTTCTAATTCTCACCTTTCTGCAGTTCCTGGTAGTTTAACTTTTGGGTTTCAGAGTCTTGATGCAGACCTACGCTGAGGCAACGTTCTGCTCTCAAGGAGATGTGTTCAAAAGGATTATCAGGAACATTCTTTGTTTGCATGTGGGCGGAGTGGCTCGGTGTACAAGTGAAAAAAACCATGGCAGGCAGCTCTAGGAGTTAGGAATTGCAATTAGATGCTGGAACAGTTGACCACAGGATGCTGACGGGGCCAAGAATTTAATAAGGTTCAAAAAGGAGTTGGATATTTGCTTAGGGGTTCGGAACAGAGGGAGTTGTTGGAATAAATGATTACCAAACGTTTAGGAGGGAGTCTCAAACCTAATGTTTTTGAGTCTGCTGGGTTCTAGGTATCAGGCTAGGTTACCCACCTTCTGCTGATTCTAGGACTCTTATTATTGCAGGCGAGATGCAGGACTAGACAGACCTCTGGTTAGTGATCCACTTGGGCAGTTCTGTGTTCAGAAAACTATGCTGGAGGCTTTGGGGGACTGGGAACATCACGTCTGTAGGTTTGGCTCGCAATGCGGTGTCCTCTTGGTTTCAGGCATTTTGGGGGTGGACTGCTTTGTGGTAAGGGAAGATGCGTGCACCCTTTGCAGCAGAACCGTTCTGATATAAACTCCCAGAGTGCCTTGGTGAGGAGTAATGTGTGTTAGGGGCGGACTTTTAGTCAGCGCAAGGCAGTGTCAGGGAGACTCAAACCAAACCAGTGAGGCAGAATCATTCTTGGCTAGTAAAGCTATAAAGTGTATCGCAGAGCTCAGTCTGTACACTTCCTCCAGACCCAAACCTGTATCTTTTGCAAGAGGCTGCACTGGGCTTCACAGCAGTGTTGACTCACGCCTCTTCACAAAGCTGCTTGTTTTTAAACATATTTGTCTTGCATATGCTTCGTACACACCTCAAGCACTGCAGTGGTCTTTGGGGAGTGGCATGAGCGCAGCAGGTTTCATCTCCTTTTGTTCCAGCTGGCTCGCCAAGTTCACTTTGAGCTTAAGGCTGGTTGAAGTCAGTCTTATTTTCCCTACTCCCTTGTGGTATCCCTGCCTCTCATGCAGCCAGACAGGGACTGGAGCCAGCTGAAAGCTTAACCCTACTCTCTCTAAAAATAACACTAGGTTTCCTCAATCTCAGTTCCCTGAACTAGCTTTCCACCTAGCTGTGAAAGCACCGATGACAATGTAAAGGAGAGGTCGATGTGATGTGGCCAGTTGTGTATTGGAGTGTAGGGCAGAGTGGGTTTGACTTAAGTTGGCTTACCTGATGTGCTGAGATTCTGTATTTCTCCCTGCAGTTCTAAAAAGAGGTGCAAAGCAGAAACAAGTGGTGGGTTTATCTGCCCCTCACACTCTTTTTCTTTCTTCTTAAAAAAAGAACAAAACCAAAAACTTTCAGTCTTGGAGCTTAGACTTCCATGAACTGACTTCATCTGCAAAGAGGCTATTTATTTTGCTTTCAGTTTTAAGATAAATGAAAATTGGTAAAAAATTTTCTATAGGTAAGTCCCAGTGTTTTCTGGATAATAGTGGAGAGAATTTTCATATTCTTCCTATGTTTGCTGGAAAAAACTGTGATCTTGTCAATGAATATTCCTTGATATTCTCCTTCTCTGGTAGCAACGTGATTTGATAGTTAAATGGTAGTGTCTTACACTACACCTCTACCAGTTTTCTTTAGGCTATACAGCTCCGTGGGTGGATGGATGGATGAATGAATGAATGAAAGAAACCTTTCAGTGTATGGTCTGGTGACTGTTGGGAAGTTGGCATTTGTGGGAAGTCACTGTTTTTTTAATCCTTTGAGTGACATGAGTGAGAGACAATGTTACCTTCAGTGAAGCATGGTTAACGGCAGGAAACTTAATAGTTTGTCTACATTGTGACTTCTGTGCTACAGCCCGAGGTGAGAAGTGGTTTCTCCAGGCAAGTGTTTTCTGCCCTGTGATTTTCTGTGTTTTGAACCTGTCTCGATATCTGGCAGTGGTCAGGTGAAGGTTAATGCTTGGGTTGCAAAATGCTTGCTGTCTTCCAGGTTCTCTACGGAGATCACCCCTCTCTCTAATAGGGGTCTTGCAGTGAAACCTGGAGGATGTACGCTGCTGTAAATGTAACTACTCAGCCTGTATTCCACCTGGATAAACCAGGACAGTTTGGTTAAAGCACACAGAGAAATGATGAAGCAGCTTTTGCAAATTCCAATTGTACTGGTATTCTGGTCTCAAAATCAGCAGAGCCTGCAAAACATGTCTTATGGTTTTGGCCTGGTGGAGAAGTGAGTGTATTCTTAAAGATTGAAGATGGGGAAATACAATATAAATAGCTATGAAGTTTGGTGTGCTCTGGGAGGGTAGAGTTGGGGTAAATGAGGAGCTTTCTGACCTAGAGCTTGGAATGCTCTTGCTAAAGTGGACCAGAGAGGGGCTTCATTTAGAGGAGGGGAAGATAAAGCTGCTCCTGTTAAAGACAAGCTCCGCATGGTTGTTGAAGCCAGTGTGTACAGGTGGCAGAAGTTGCGTGAGTGACCTTGGGGAACAATTCCTCTGTACTACAATTCTGGATGGTAGTCAAGCATCATTTTTAAGAACTTATGTGGACATCACAGGAATTGTAAGTTGAAACACCTGTGTTTTACCTTAGTTACCTCTAAGGAAAGACTTGATGTGGATTGAAGTGTTCTGGTTGAATGAGAGCTACTTTTATCAGCCTCAAGCACTGAAGACTTGCATGATAACCACAAAAATTGGCACTTAGGAATGTTGCTTTTTAGACAAAAAAATCAAAAAGCAAATGAAGTATGGAAAGAACATGTGTTTCCAAGCTTTTTGCAGCCAGCGTGTCTAGAAGTATAGGAGATAGTCCTGTAACTTTGCTCATGTTGTAAGGAAAAATAACACATGTGAAACTTGCAGTGCAATTATGGAAGTAGCACCGAGTCGAAACATTGGGGGTGAGTGCTTGCGTACATTCACACATATAACAGTAATTACAATAGCCTAAAATTCACGTCCCAACCACAATGATGTTGCTCCATTTTTCAGTAACTGAGAAAGGAATTTGGCCCAGTGAATGAATTTGAAACGCTCTCAGTTGGCCTGAGTGATCCAGAAGCATTCCTTTATGTTATAAGAAACATGTGCGTTTTATGTCTGCGTGTGGTGATTGCTGTATACCAGAATGCAAATGGAGCACTCCTTGCTGCTGCTTCTTCTCTAACTCAGACTTGACTAGTTTGCATTAACCAAGTGAGATAAAAAAGTCACAGTGCAAGCACTGAATTAGAGCTGGATGTAAGTTAAAAGTCCTGTTCTGGTTGCGATTCTTCATAGCTCTCTATCAAAAGGATATGGTATGAGCCTACAACAAAGGGGTAATGTGCAGTGTGGTTTTACAGTGTTCTTTAAGAGTAGTAGGGATTACGTGAGTACTGTTTACAAGATATCAGTGCCCTTACGAAGCATAATTTTTTGTCTTTGCCGGTTGCTCAGAACTGCTGAGGGTGGCAGGTGCCTCTGAAGGCAGCCTAGTCTGATTCCCCTGTTCAAAGTAGGGTCAGCAAGAGTGAGTTGCCCAGGACCCTGTCTAGTTGGGTTTTGAGGATGTCTGAAGATGGGAGACTCTGTGGCCTCTCTGGGTGACCTGTTCCAGTGTTTGATCACCTTCATAGTAAAACAAAATATGCTTATATTCATGTGGAATTTTCAGTATTTCAGTTTTTGTCCGTTACTTCTGGTTCTTTTGCTGCATAGCTGGGAGGAGCTTGGCTCCATCGTCTTTACTGTCTCCCATCAGCTCTTGATCATAGATTGGATTCGTCCCCTAGCCTTCTCTTCTTGAGACTGAGCAGTTCCAGATCGCTCAGCCTTTCCTTGTGTGACAGATCCCTAGCCCCTTAATCATCTTTGTGGTCCTTCCTGGACTCACACCAGCATGTCCATGTCTGTTGTACTGGGAGGCCCAGCACTGAACACATTAGTGTAAAGGTAGCTCCTCCGGTGCTGAGCAGAAGCGAAGGATCATGTGCCTCCATCTGCTGGCAGCTCCACCCTGTGCAGCCCAGGATCTGTTGGCTGCTGGCTGATGTTCAACTTGCTGTCTACCAGGAGTCGTGAGTCCTTCTCTGTGAAGCTGCTTTCCTGCCAGCTGGCCCCCAACATGTGCTGGTGCTTGGGGTGATTCCTCCCCAGGTGCAGGGCTCTGCATTTCTTGTTACTGAACTTCACGAGATTCCCATGAGCCCATTTCTCCAGCCTGCCAACGTGCCTCTGAATGGCACTGCAACCTTCTGGTGTTACCAGCTGTTCCTCCCAGTTTTGTATACTTGGAAAGTTTGCTGAAGACGTGTTCTGTCCCATCACCTAGGTCGTTAATAAATGTGTTAAGCAGTGTTGGCCCCATTATCGCTCTCGGAGTGACACCACTAGTAACTGTCCTCCAGCTGGACTTGTCCCTTATCGCAACCCTTGGAACCTAGCAGCTCAGAGAGTTTCCAGTCCTCTTCGCCTTGCTCATCCAGCCCATGTAGAGGTTTTATGAGGTTAAAATCTGTATCATTAAATAAGGACCCATCAGACAATGGCTACTTAAAAAATCCAGATAGATGTTGCAGGAAATAGGAGATTAAAAATAAATAGTAAGGTAAAAGCAGCTGGAGAAGCCTGCAAAAAACAGAGAGGGGAAAGGAGGTGGTTAAGTACAGTTTTGGGTGGAAGGAGTGTTCTGCTAATTAGCTGTGGCTTAGCTTTTCTTTTGTCTATAAGAGACTTTGTTGGATGTGTGGACTGATGTGGGGATTTGTTTCTTTTTTTTTAAAAGAAAAGTATGTTATAATGATAGGAGGGAAAAATTCGCAATCTTTTTTGGAGATCTTAAAAACCTACTCAAAACCCCTGAGCCTCGCCATGACTCAGTTTCACAAGTAAAACTGGTTGAAATCAATGTACTGGATTCAAACTCTTCTTGTCCCCATAGGAGAACAGCTTTCCTTTGATTATTGTTGATTTATGCAAACTTTTCTCTCTTGAGTATGGGAAATGATCCAGTACTTAATTATTAGGCATTGTGAACCCCAAGGTTATGCATGTTACGTACACGTTTATCTCAGCTTGTTCTGTTTAAATTGATACTAATTGGTTTTGTTGAAAGCAAAGCTTCTGATAAGATGTCTTGTTATCAGTGTTCCTCCTATGCTAATTAAACCCCTGAGACAGCACTGCTATATAGTTGGGTTTTTTCTTCCTGTCATGAAAAAAGTGTTTATTTTGTTCATAGGCATATGAATTCCCGTACTGCAACTATCACCTCTTGTGTTCCATGGGAGTTTATCTTACTGGGAGGGCAGCTCTGGCAAATTCTACAGTCAGTCTATCTGTTGAAACAAAACAGTCAGAGACTGACAGAGAGGTGTTGGTCAGCCAAATGCCACTATAATTAGACGGTTAATTATAGTCAAGGTCATTGCGAAATTTATGTCCCTGTCACTATTTCTGTGACCAAACATCCCATTTTCAGATACTGGAAATACTCAAATACTTCAAATACCATGAGTTATGATACCCTGGAAAATAACCCTGAAATGAGCACAGGTGCAAATATCACCTGGGTTTTATAGGTAGCTAGGCCCCTGTGTGTCAGCCAAAAATCATTTCACCTTTAGGACAGTAAAGCTGCCCCTGATCATAGAATCATAGAATGGCCTGGGCT
>NW_009706636.1:0-45984 GCF_000703405.1 Apaloderma vittatum | reverse complement strand
GAATAAAACGAGAATAACCCTGGTCTGATGCGGGCTTGCGGCGCTGCCTTTGCGATCCTCAGCCTGTAACGGACCCGCTGCGTTTTATAAAGGCCCCAGCAAACCATTAAAAACCATTAGGTACATACCCTGCACTCACTCCCCATCATAAGTGTTTCCTTCTTTTTGACAGAACTCGCTGCTAGAACCAGAATTTGTCACAGTGTAAGACGTGTGTTTAATAACGATGCTCAAATCCTTTCTTTTTCCCCTCCCCTAATAGATCTACAGTTTGCAGCTTTATCACATAAAACTTTATATTAGCTGGCTCATCTTCCAACGCGCTTTACCTTTATTCTGGATTGCAAAAAATCAGGATTTATGGGGTGAAATTCCTGTGCCAAAAGAGGGAATGCCTTAGAAAATAAGCCCAGACCCGTGATGTAGCATCTGAAAATGTCTTTTACTCAGCATTTACTGCTGGCAGTGTAATACCACCATGCTATCATAGAATCATTTTAAGTGTTGCATTGGAACAGACCTTTAGAGGTCATCCAGTCCAACCCCCCTGCGGCGAGCAGGGACATCTTTAACCAGATCAGGGTACTCAGAGCCCCATCAAGCCTGACCTTGAATGTCTTCAGGGATGGGGCCTCCACCACTTCTCTGGGCAACCTGTACCAGTGTTTCACCACCCTTATTATAAAAAGATTTCTTCCTCATATCCAGTCTAAATCTATCCTCTTTTAGTTTAAAACCATTCCCCCTTGTTCTGTCACAACAGGCCATGCTAAAAAGATTGCCTTCATCTTTCTTATAGGTACCCTTTAAATACTGAAAGGCAGCAATAAGGTCTCCCTGAATCCTTCTCCAGGCTGAACAACCCCTGCTCTATTGTCATCCAAACTTAAGGAACTGCTTCCAGAAAATTTGGAGGGACAAACACTTCCCTGGCAGAAATTCCTGACTTTGAGGTTTGTATCCTTGATGAAGGAAGACCCAGTTCCTCCGATAAGCATTTTCTATCATTCCTTCCCTTCATATACAGTGAATAGTAAATTTTGACAGCTGTCAGTCATCCTTCAGCATTTTTAGTACTTCGGAAGGAATCACAGAAATGGTGAAAAGTGGAAAGTTTTGACAGCTGAGACACAGGTGAGAGATCAGAAATTGCTGCTTCTTATTACATCAAAAAAAAATGGGTGAAAATGTACACACACATACACTGTTTTTCTGCTTATGAGGATGTATGGGTACATGCACAAATAACCAGCAGGTTTATTATGGTGTAAAAATGAAGTTAATATTGTAAATATTTGATAGATTTAGCAACACAGCACATTCAAGGCCCAGTTCTCATTTCAAACAGGATCATGGGCATGGTTCTCTCAAAAACATCAGCAGTTTAGATAGGATAGCAAAGTGAAAAGACATAAAATAATGCAATCTTTCCTGGGAATAAATATAGTCGAACTGGGACTGGAAAAACTATTTTTTCCACCTTCTAAATATTACTGATATGTCAGGACCCTTCTACCTGGGAGTGAAACTCTTCACAGACAGTATACACTGTGCAGCCACCATTTCAGAGAATCAGAATATTTTTCTCCAAAATCCTTGCACTGACCATTTCACCACACCTTGACAAAGTATTTAATTACACCTGCTCCAACCACACATGGGCCCTTTCAGGGCTGTACAGCTGCTCTCTGGCCTTTCAGATGTGTGCAGGCACCACTTGCACATTCTTGTTGGAGTCTGAGGACTTGGGAAATGTCTTATTGTAGCCAAAGAGAAATAGTCTACTCCCCTAACTCATGTCTGAAGGGATCAACATGCTTTGTAATGAATGTAAATGCCCCAAATAGCTTTAAAAGTTGCCATAGCTTTTGCTAATGAAGATTCTTGTCTTTCTCTATTAAAGGAGGGGGAAATAAAAAGCACAACTAAAAAACTCTTGATTCCTCCAAAGCACTTTATAATGAAATGACAAGTTGTACTAAATAGCACCTAATAAACAAAATATAAATCTACTCATACTTAGTGCGGTTAGCTTTTTGTTTTCCCCCCTCCAGAGACTTCTCTGATATTTTGCTATCTCCAGTTTCTCCAGTTTTCCTTCACTGTACTTTTCCTGCTTCATTCTGTTTCTCTGTTGTGATCAGACAGGTTCAAGATGCTGCTTCCTTCCCAAATCCTTGTTTTTAAAAAAAAAATAAAATCTTAAATCAATTGCTAATTTTATCAGCCCCTTGTCCCATGGCTCCTACATATCACCAGTCTTGTCCTCTTCCCCTGGGTAAGTATCTGGGGTTTGAGCTGTGTATACTGCTATTTAGTTAAATCTCTGCCATACAATAATAACCAGTGCTGCTGATTTACTCATTCTCTTATTCTTTCTGATACTTCCTATTTGGAAAAATCTTCAAGGAGTTGTTGCTGCATAAAATTGCAGATGTCAACTCAAGAAGCAGGTTATGGATTTGAGAGACATTCTGGAAAACTTGTGGACTAAGCCAGTAAATGAATTACACTAATTCACATACATTCTACTGGCTTTCTGCCTATGACAGTACTCAGTATTTTAGATTTTAATATTTAATTATATTAATAATTCAAGAAATAGGCCTGGCGTAATCCAGAAAAACACATTCAACAATATAAACAACCTTCTTTTGGTCAACAGTCTTTAAAGTGGCATAGAGTATGTGTTATCAAGTGAGTATATCCTGAGAAATCATTCAGTCACTATTGAAACATATCCTTCAAGTATAGAAAGAAATATCTGCGCCGTAAGTCATAGGAAACTCAATTCAGCTCCCACAGAAATTCTTATTGAATTCAATAAAATTCAGTTTATCCTGAGAATATCTCCCGGTAAGTAATCTGCTGTCTGAGGCACACCTTTTTACCCTTTTTACCATTTCCTGCACTTTCAGTCTCTGTTTAATCCTTTTTTTTCTTTTTTTTTTTCCCCCTCCCATTTTCTTTTCACTTGTCCTTAGATGTGTTTTCCCTGTTGCAGATGTCTGTCATCCTTGCATTAAGCTGATGGAAAAATGGGAGTATCCTGTGCACCTTTTACAGGCCATTATAGTATAATACTTATTATACACTGTATTACAACTGCATTCATTCATCAGCTATGGGGGTGGTGCAGCTAGAGAGAAGGAAACTGGGACACTGGTAGCCTCATTCCTTAGCACATCTTCCACCGTATGTGAAGAGTATCAGAGTGGGTTCCCTATATCAACGTATGAGCTAAGTGGAGCAAAAGCTGAGGAAAGGCAATAGTGACTTAAAGCCCCGTAGCATGCAGTCAAATTGTGGGCTGTAGCCTGAGGCCTCAAAAAGTCACAGGAAGAGAACTGCAAAGGCTGAAATGAATATTTCTGCTTGATCCCAAAAGTAGCAACAAGGATTTATTAAAACACACTGTGGTTTTTTTGGTTTGTTTGGGTATTTTTTTGTTTTGCTCCTTCAGCCCTCTAAAGCACATAATTTTAAGCAGTCTGGCAGGAATCACCCCCTCCCTCTTTTCACATATCCACATAGCATCTATATCTAGCCCTGAACAAATTCATGGGCTTAAGAGATGCAAATACTTTTTCTACTTTTTCTGCCCCTTCTATTCCACTGTCTGCTTTATTGGAAAAAAAACCCCCAAACCCAACACTTGCTGTTGTTACTGAATCAAATACACTGTTCTCTGTATCTTCCATTCTTAGTGTCTGTGCTTCAGAACTTCCCCAGCAGCCCCTGTGCAATTTTTCTTTTTTTCTTGCCTTATCCCTCCCTAACAACGAAAACCAAAAACACACAAAAAAACCTGCAAATGTCACTCTAAATATGTGGTAACACCAACAAGTAACTGATTGTACCACAAAAGCATTAAATAACAGCAGACTTTGTTACAAAGGCCAGGAAGCAGCTGATGGTCCATCCAAGGTAGAAGAACCCTCTGCAAAAGCAACTGTTGCCTGTTTCAAACACTGGAAATGCAATTCACTTTGCTATGTTAAACGCCACCTTACAAGCAAATATTCCCTTGTGCATTCTTCAAGACTGGTTCTATGTAGAAAGGAAACTAAGCCGGTGACTGGTAAATGAATCCCGAGAATGACCTGTGATGGTATTACAGTTTCCCAACATCCACTCAACTCAAAAGTCAAAACCAAATATATGGAACAAATGAAATCAAATTATGAAAAAAAACACATAAGAAAAATCTCACCAAAGGCAATACCTCCATTTTTCACAACTGAATTCTACATAAAATCCTCTTCAGCTTCACTTCTGTAACAATCTAGCAGAATCGTGCAAGGAACAATTTTTTCAGGGACAACGTGGAAAAACTCAGCAAAAACACTTAAAATGCAGAAAGACCACAGAATGGGTGCACTTCCACAGAGTCATCAGTCAAAACTTACCAAAATCCATCAGATGGGTTACATAGCTAACACAAAGTCGATGAGATATTAACTCCACAAGCAATATCTAAAGAGCTTTCAGGCAACCCTGCAGAGTCTTGTACTTTTCTGGAAAGGAAACTGACTACAAAATGAACACCAAGTTTTAATTTTTACCAATTAAATTTTTTCATTTAATTTTAACCATTCAAAACTTGCTTTGATAAAGAATACAATGCCTTAAAGATATTTAAGAAATGAAAGGATTTTAACCAAAATAAGCGAGGCAGCAAGAGAAAACCTAGTAAACAAAAGCACATTAGTGGATAAATAGGAAAAGGGTACATTCTGAGGTCTACGATGGGTTCATAGAATCATAGAATGGCCTAGGCTGGAAGGGACCTTAGAGATCATTTAATCCAACCTCCCTGTCATGGGCAGGGACGTCTCTCAACTAGATCAGGCAACACATGGGGACCGAACGGGGATCGAACCCACAACCTTGGTGTTATGAGCACCAAGCTCTAACTGACTGAGCTAACTGGCCACCCCAAAAAATAGGGAATGCTTCACGAATTTGCATGTCATCCTTGCGCAGGGGCCATGCTAATCTTCTCCGTATCGTTCCAATTTTAGTATATGTGCTGCCAAAGCGAGCTGTGGCCATTCATCAGAAGCAGATTATTTTCCTTGCCAATATCCACACACCTTTTTTCAGAGTTAGAAGAACTGATCAAAAGTCTTCCACAGACAATAGGAAACTTCACTTACAATGATCTTGGGTGCATTTACTGAAATTGTAGGCATTTCCAGGGGAAGAAGTCCTCAAGTTTACTTCAGGTCTTGACATTAGCTCCAAGCTTTTCCACTGGGTGGTGGTAATGAGATCAAGAAGACCAGGAGAATTGATAGAAGAACCCAGAACACGACCAAGCATTCGTTCACTCATTCAGGCATCATTATTTCTGTCTCTATATATACATACATATTTTCATGTGTGTAAACACGTATACCTACCTATGTATGCCTACACAACACCAGAAAGCTATATATTCACTCGTATTTATGTCACAGTAAGGAGAGGATAAATAAATAGTTTCTAAATTTTTTTAAAGGATGGAAGACAAAAAGATAAAACGTTTTGCAATAGGCTAGTGTACTGACTCTAAAATTAATCTTAAACACTGTTTCTTTAGCACTCAGGTGTACAACATAATTTTCTCAATGTAAAGGCTGAAGAGAGCTGGGGTGACACTGACGACGAGTCAGAAAGTAGCTCTATATTATTCCTGAATGAGCCAATAGAATCTGACACCCACCAGGGAAAAAGAAACTGCAGTGATTAATATTTTAATACATTTCATTGAGTTCAATATATGAAACACTATTATGGCTTCCTTTTTCATGTGATCTGTAATTGTCACAGAAAAGAGTGGAAATGAAATTAAAAAATATGTGTTTACTTTCCTAATATTACACATTTCAGTGAGAACCAATCTTCAAAATGGGAATGTTTGGCATCATGTGAAAAATCAACTCCCCTTACAATATTTATTGTTACAACCTCTCAAATTAAGATGCGATAAATCACATCAGGCATTAATTGGTTCACTTGCACAGGCACTTGTTCTAACAATGCCAAAACACAGCAGAATATTAAATACATGCTGGAGAAGTATATTTGTAATACAGTTTACTGTTCTGCACCAAAGTTTCATGTCCTGATTTTATCTGAATAGACTTTTACGGTTAATTTACTTTTTTTACTGTACAGCTTAAAATGGCTGTAGAACTCCTCACAGGAATATGTATAAGCTGCATCATACATCACCAAAATAATTTTAAACCCCCACAATTTTTATGACTTATGATTTAAATACAGGTAGATACATGCAGTATGGTAACAGTCTTGAAGTACTTATCACGGCCCTCCTGAGTGGTGCTTAACACTATCAACTTTCTGTGTGAAAGGCCCTGTTTACTCATTAGAACAATTATATATTTTTTCCTTAATAACTAATGACTTACCAATCCGTCTGCTGTAGCGAAAGAACAGAATTATAAATAGGCATGTTAAAATACTACCAAAATATTGTAATCCAACTTTCAAAATGTTCATAACTTACATGCTTAATTAAAGACAGCCATATCAAAATAGCCTTGAGCATATTATAGATTACTAGCCTGAAAACATTTCATTATAAGAAACAAAGTCAGTATTGTTCTAAAAATAGAAAGGATTTCCAAAGCCCAGCATATCGGTTTTGGCATTTTGACAATTAAAAAATGTCTACATAATTCATTTAATTAACTTACTCATTAGCAAAAGCTATATAAATCATGCTAAGTTTTATCTAAACGTACATTTTCCTGGGTATCTGTAAAACCTGTGTAATCAGAAGACAAGGCAGAATACTATTAATAGCAATATCAAGGCGATTGCCATGGGTAAGCTGAAAGTCTGTGCCCAGGCAGCAACACGAGCAGTTGTTTTTTCATCCAATTTGTGAGTTGCCTTGGAGTTATATTGCTCTTGTATTGCTGAACCCTGACTTAACAGTCCTCCTTGTCTCCAGGATGGGAGGATGAAGTACTGTTATTTTTAATGACTTCAAATTAATTTAATTAAAGTAACAACAATTCTGACCTCATTTATTTTTTGAGTGGAAAAAGGGTTAGGTAGTTTCAAGAATTTTCAGCTCTATGAATATGTTCACATGGTCCTTCAGACCGACAGCTCCTGGTGGGAAGTAAATGGAGAGGGCCACCAAACCCAAACTTCTCTGATTTAAAAAGACCAATTTCCACTTCTTTCTTTGACTAATCACATCACGGTGTATGCATATATATACGCATATACACACACACACAGACTTACAAGCTTAATTTCTCAGTTTCATTACTGTTATGTACACCCCAATGTCACTTGACTCCTAAATATATTAAACTGCCCTTGAACTAACCTGAACCTTGGCATTCTCATTAGAACAAATGACCCTAACGCATTTGAAATCCAAAAAGTAAACAGGAAAGGAAGTATAAAACGTTTGCAAAGTCAAAACAGTCTAAACCTCAACTATTCCTTGGGAATGGGTGTGCTGTATACTTTTTACAGGAAAAATGAACTTGCTGTAAAACAAAAAACATTAAAACAAAACATGCAGAAGGAAAAAAGAAACCATTTGCACTGAAGTTCTCACAAGTCTAGAGTAAATACGGTGTGTTTAAATTGGCTGATCTGGAGATAGTTTGAAAACAAGAAGAAAAAAAAGAAAAAAAAAACAAGGAAAAAATCAACAAAGAAAACCCACTCTGTGTCTTTCAAAGCAGATCTTGGGATTTGTACCTTGAGTTTATTAAGACTGAGTCTGGCAGACTTGGCCACTGCCAGGAGGGTCCCTCACCACTATACATCATCTAAACTTGCCGCTTTTAAATGTCTTCACTGTAACACTTTTGTCAGCTTGAAAATCCCATCAATTATGTGGCCTAACATTGAAATCAAATAATCTTCAAGCTTTTCTCTTCCTCTTTACAAATACTCATGCATTACTGCAAGGCCCTGAAGTCCCTGTATCTCTATGGCATCTGCTGCAAAAGCTTTATTGTCATTACTTCAATTCTTAAACATAAATTGATTCCTTGAGCTTTGCAGTCATTTTTGTACATCTTCTCTAAATTCCCTTCGCTCACTTTCTAGAGTAGAAAATTCTCTTATAAAAGTATATTTATATCTAAATGACCAAAAGTGTAATGTACTTGCAGGCAGATTATACTTAAAGATCACCTCCTAAAGACACAATTTAAGTTCTTTGGCTGGATATTCAGCTCCATTATGCACTTTGCGTTATTTTCAGAGTGCAAAACATGAATTAGGTTCTTAAGAACACCTTAAAGGTTGAAAAGCCAGAGTTGTAGAAAAATTGTCTCGTTGAGAGGCTTCGAGAACAAAAATAATGTTCAGGGAATGCTACTGCAAAATGAGATCGAATATAAACGTCTCTACGTCACTGCTCCTTGATAGTCTCCATCTTTCTCGCTTCATACTGGTGGAGGTTCTCCAGTAAGGGCTGACATTGATATTCCAGTCTGCCCTTATTTTTTCCCATCAGGGTTGGCGAGCCCCTGCTGTATTCCATATCAGCATTGCAGATTCTTCACAACTACAATTTATTTTTCTCATTGCTTAATTTGCGGTTCAGTCAATCCTTTGACCGCAACGGATGCTTCATTTCACAAAATAGGTTTTCTTATCATTTCTCATCTGCAGTTTGCTCACCCTTCGTACAAGGAATGAGCAAGCTGAGAGAAAACCAAGTAGCATTTGTAATAATTTATTAGCAGGAAGCCAATTTTTGCTCAATATTGCAACCATGTGTTTTGGATTTAACAGAATTTTGCTTGAACTGAAGGATAGCCATGAACTAAGTGGGTTTTGGATAACGCATTTTATGACCTCATGAAAACAGCAGCAGGAAACCAACTCCAGTGGGCAAAATTGGATCATAAGGATGAAAAATCATGTGTTCCTGGTCTTTAAATTGCTAGTCTACAGTGAGATAAGAGACATCATATAGAATCTTATCAGGACTTAATTTCCTAACAGAAATGAGAAAGGAATGTGCAAACCCCCTCATATGTGATCTAACGTTAGATTGCAATACACGATAAAAATACCTTAACAACGGGCGTATAGCTAGGGAAGATAAAATTCCATCTCTTCTCCCTGAAGATGCTTTCTATATACAAACCTACTTAAAAATAGCGTACTTCTGGTTTGCTGTGCATGACTGTCTTCTTCAGAAAATGTTTTTTGGCAAAATCTCCTCACAGTTACTGTATCTTTTTAGTGCTTCTGTAATGATATCTCATAAAATGCTCTTAGTATATGAGATTTATGAATGAAACCTGTCAAAGTATGCATAGTGTACAAAAGCGTCATCAATAAATTTGGTTTTAATTGAATTCTTATCTGCTGTCTGTATCATAAAGGGTCTATACTATGAGTCACCATTGCTGTATGAAATATCTGGTTTGTAAATATTTGTATTTTATACGTGCCTCTTTTCCATGTCATTCTACATCTCTTCACTGACTTTTGTACCCTGAAACTATATTTAAAAAATCCCACATATTTTATTACATTTCTAAGCTTTACCAACTACAAGGTTACTTCCAGATCAACTCGGATTTTGAGAGTGTTCACTGTGAGCAGCGTTGTCCCTTTCATCAAGAAAATGAGTAAATTTTAGCAGAAAATGTATACATTTCATATTGCAATATATTTATTACAGGGACAATCGAAAAAGCATTTACAAAGGATGCCGGCATGTTCAGCATCCATGTATGGCCTCTGGGAATAGCGGAGACAAGCAGCACTCGAAATTTCTGAGTGTGTAATGGGCAGCATTTTAAGATGAGCGGCTGTAGAAAATGAGGCCTCCCTCTCTCATCTTCATATTTTTTTCTTTGCAGTTTTTCCTGTCCTAGTGTTTCTAATCTAATCTATTTCTGAGATTCAAGTCTAAAATAGTTGTGGTAACAGTCAGCATAGGATTATTTACTACTCTAACTATACTATAACACGTACTGTTCTCATTTATACAAGACTACCAATACCATTAAGAAGAATAGTTTTCTGTGGTCATATTTTTGTTAGGTAAATTCAAAAAGGCTTTTTCTAAGTAAAATGCAGGAACATATGTATTCCTGACCACATTAAAGCTGTGTCTATCCTGTATTGTTTTAACCACTTCTGAGTGCCACTTGCCATACTTAAAAAAAAAAAAGCACAAAAAGCATTTATAATACATATTCATCACATCGCTTCCTAAAAATGTCTCAGAGAAGGGTTTGAGTTTTGTTTTTTTTTTTTCTTCTCACATCTGCTGGATGATGAAGCAGATAGGATTTCCCACATTTATCTGCAGTATGTCTTCTGCGTCAGCTTCTTATGTGACTCTGCAAAGCATACTATATAGCTTGGTTGGGTGCCAAGTCTGCTTGGAAAGCCAGACTTTCAACCAGCTCTTCATGTCACAACCAAAATCATGCAACCTTACGAAAATACACAGCAGACTATACTGTTAAATACATTTTGGCGTGAAAAAGCTTCAGCTAAGAAAGTTTCAGCAAAGCCTGACCTTTCCTTGGACATACTTCAAGACTTACCATAATGTTACGTTCCAATAATAGAAAGTCCCTGAATGAATAAGCAACTATTTAAATTTTACAGATAACCACCCTAAGGAAAACTTCTAGTTAAACATAAATGGCATGATTACCTAGTGGGCATAAGCAAAATGTTAGGAAAATTGAGTATTTGGATAAAACAGCTATGATTAATTTTTCATTTAATTTTTGTCTCAAATATAACGTGCTTCTGGAGATCATACTTAGTGAACATACTCGTGGTTCCAGGCCCACATGGTATTTTAATTCCATAAGGTGTGGGGGAGGATTTTTTAAATCCACATAATTTTGTGTTATTTTTTTTTACATGTTAAATTATTATCATCAGATGGAGGGGAAATTAAACATTCTGAATGTGTTAAAAGCCTTGGTCTTCTTGACTCCTATTACCAACTGCTAACTACTGCTAAAACTCATCCATTTTTGGAACATGAACAACCTTGATAACATCAGATAAAGACAAAATAAAAATAGAACTTTGGCAAAGCCTGTGAATCGAATTCCGGTATTTCAGAACACCATGTAAAGCTCTTGATTGCCTTTGAAAATGTAACTCACTACATTAACATAGAAGCTAACTAATTTCCTAGCTGTCCTAAAAGCAGTCAGAGCTAGAGTCATACTGGAAAAGAGGGGAACGAAATAAAATCCAGGCTATGTAAATAGCTGTGATCTGTTTTTTTCTGATGGATAATGAGGAAGACTGTAAGATGAGAGGAAAAGTTTTGTCAAAATTATTCCTAAGCAACCTTAGCTCTAGTTCTTCTTTCGTTTTGGCACATGACATATGTCAGCTTTCCTTTTTCTGAGGATGGCAAAAGCAATTTACTTCATTGTCTTAATTATTTGCCTTTGAAGATGACCAAAATTAAAACACATCCTGTATATTTTCTTTCTTCGTGTAGTCCTTATTTTGACATACAGTCCTGTATACAGCAGTTGAATTTTATCACTATTCAAACATGCAATAATAAAGATGTGTAATGAGCAGCAAGCTCATTTTTTGCTGTCTGGATCCTGTTTACATGACATGACCATGCAATCTGATGCATCGAAAAGAGGTCCCTGGAGCACAGCTTTACACAGCAGGAGAAATTTGGGGTTGTTGAATAGGACGGCTCTGTCTTGACCCTCTCTGTTGGACGCATTGATACATGCAAGGTGGCAACTGTGTTTTTCGCGATCCCTCCAGTGGTATTCAGAGCATACGTGTTCTGCGCAGACCTTCAGTAGGACGATGTGACTCCCATCACCTTCACGTCACAAAGCACAAGGCTGAACAGCTCCACAAATGTGTCCCGCTGAGCTCGAAAGCCCTCTGCTCCAGGTATTCCAGCTCCTGTACTCAATGCCTGCATCTGTCTGCCTGCTCACCTGCTGATAAAGCCTCTGCCAGACCACTAAATCATAAGGATGCTCTGACGAGGCGCACAGACACTCTACAGTGTAACACCAAGGTGCAACGTCATGGAGGTGATGTCATGAGAAGGCAGATTATTACATACACATACGTATATGACCACCATTCACCAATGAAGAGTTGTCTAAGATCAGGCAAACAAACTGGGAGGGCTGCAGGAGGTGCTTGTGTTTCTAGACTGTGCTGGGCGGTGGTAGAAGTCATGGTGGGACAGTGCTGTGGGTCTCAGCCAGCAAACAGCCCTGCCCGAAGCAGTGCAGGCATCTCCACCATGCAGCCAAGGTGGTCTTGTCTTCCTCCCTGAGGTCCAGTTGAAAATCAACCACAGAGATTCCCAGGCTGCCCTTGGGTCCCAGCTGGCTCTTCTGTGACCACCGTAACCTGACAACAGGCATGTGACAGCTCGGCTCATTAAAGCTCCTCAGCTGCATTCTTATATATAAACATGTTAAAAATGCTGAACATCATGAACATCTGTGACAACATCAGAGAAGCAGCTGTAGAGTTATATGTAGAGGAGAGTAATTTATGCTTATGTAGTCTGGTATGTTTTATATAAAATCCTTTACCAGCCAAAACCTTAACAGGTCCAGAGAAGCAGATACATAGTGCCAACAGAGGGTCCATCGCTCAGATGTGGTGGGTGCTTCACAGCATGAAGCTGCAGTCACAATCCACAATTAGGGTGGAAAGACACAAAGCAAAATTCTGCTTCCTGCTGCTATGGAAAATGGGACAGGGATCCAAAGAGGCACTTGTTATCCCTTCCTCTTTGATTCCTTTTTGCCGATTATCCTCTCTCCGTGGTGTTTGGATGTACTCACTCAGCAACTCCTGTCTGGGGCAACTGCAGGCACAGCCAGTGCAGGACAAAGAGCCATAGTGGTTGAGGTTCCACATGATGAACGTACAGGAACGGGTACTGGTGTGTGCCTATTCTAGTCAGATATAACACAAGTCTCTTAACCAGCGACACTTTTGGGTTTCCTGTCTTTAAATTTCTATATCACATTAATCTTACAATGCTGAATCTCATACCTTGAGAGAACAGTTTTTCAGTCTAGCTGTAAGTTAGTAAAAATGCCAGCAGAAATCAAATTTGTACCTCAACTTATATATTTTTTAAAACAAATTCATTGTATGATCATGCCAATTACGGCAATTTACTAATAGCTTGTATTTGGTAAAGCTCTATATAAGTCTTTTGACTACAAGGTGAGAAGAGGTAATAGATACTTTTAAAAAGCATGAAATACTTTAAATGTTAAAAACCAAAGACCCAGGATTAATTCAATTTCAGATTAAAAAAGAAAAAAAAAGTCCCAAATGTAAGGTGATCTCACTGCACTCAAATATCTGGAAGTTATGTAATTATTTAATGCTCTCGTCTATTTGTAAGCCTCTTATAGCAGAAGCACATTCTCCAGAGATCGTTGCCTTACTATGTACCTAAGGAAAAGATACAGCTGAATTATGGTAAACATATTTAATTCCCCCTAGGAGTGGATAGGTGAAAGTGCATAAGTTCAAAGGGAAATAAAATAATAAAAAAGGTATTTAATCCCTAACATACGTAGCAAGATCCTTAGGCAGCTTTGCAGGAACACATCCCCACAACCAGTGTAGAAAATGAAGTATATAGACTACACATGCTTATTTTTGTTATGGATTTTGAATCCATTTTCAAATCACATAATTAATCAAACATCTTCAGTTTAATAGCCACATACTCTCTGAAGTTCTTTAAATAATACATAAATAATAAAACCATAAATATGCAGTATTTATATACATATCCAACTGCATCCTATATTACCACACAAAGCATGAGGTACACCTCAGCAACAGAAGAAATCTTTCCATTATAACTGGGTAAACATACAGGCTTTTTGTTTATAACATTTTTTGCCTACAGCCTTTTTGCTGGGCCTTTGCCAATTTAATTTCACCATATTTTGATGGAGTTCCCAGATTCAGGTGGTTTTGTTGTTTGGGATTTTATCTTACAAGTTCTAATAGGAACCAATTTTTTCATGCCTCTTTTAAAGCTCTAAAAGATTGTGAGTATTACACTAGAAACAGTTTTGTTGTTGCTGGTTTTTACCTTCAAGTACATTGCTATTTAATGTTCCATAAAGATGTTGAGGCCATACTTCTGCAAAGGGCTCTCACATTCTTAAACGCACATCGCTGAGTTGCCCTAACGAAGTCAACGAGAGCACCAATCTACGCCAATTGAGGTAAGTAAGTCTTGAAACCTCAAAAAAGAGTTTGCTGAAATGAAGATACATAAATGCAAATCCATTGGTAATAAAGAGAACCAGAAATTGGAAAGCTGAATGGCTTTGCCGTCTGCTCTAAAATCAAGATTAAATCAGAGGTTATCCATGGAACAAGGACACTTGCTTCATTGACAGAGTATGGTACATCAGAAAGCAATTAAATCAAAGGCCTTAAAATTTAGTTTTGTTTAAACTGCAGTCAGTACCAGGCATTGACCAATAATTATTTAAATAGAAAGGAAACAGAGCCACTGTTCTGCATGGAAAATGACTCTGCAAATATTAGAAAATACCATGTAGCCGGACAACAGCTAAAGCACAGACAACAGTTATTTAGGGATTCTGTCATGCCTGCTGCCCACAGCAACAAATCCAAACTCGTACATTGCATTTTCAGAAATGAGTTATGTGCCAACAATATCACTGTAGTTGCAAACCTCACTAAAGGTTTTGCCTTCATTACTATGATATTTCTCTGAGCCTTGCTGAGTGCTAACCTTATGACAGATGACTGACCCATGAGTCTGTAACAGGTTGCCCAGCATCCTTGCTTCTCTCTAACAAGAGAGCTTAGATGTGAAAAGCTCAGTTCAAGCAGCTGAAATGCTTGGAAGCACCACCATTGCTCTTCAATCTCCTTCCAGTTCAGCTACTCGTGCAGGACAACAAATGAAAACATACAATTTCTTATGGTCTGTGCTGGGATCCTACAAGTCTAAAAAGCCTCTTGCTCAAGCACACTGTCCCATGTTTGTTGCATCCTCCTGCTCTTGCAGTTAATCAGGACTACAGCATGTTTCTACAAGATAGGCTGTTATTCAGCTGAGATAAACATATATAGACATACGCTTATGTTATACCTACACGTGATAGATACAGTGATATAGATGCCAATTGCAGAATTTTCATCTCCAGGCAATGGATAAAATATTAATACCTTTATAACATACCATTGGGTTATAATGAATAATTTTATAAAGTATCATGATTATCATACTAAAAAGTTATATCTGAGGCATGTAAAAAGCACAGTCATTCACTCCTATAGAAGAGCTTTCATTTTATACCACGCAACACGTCCAAAATAATACCCTGGCAAACACAGGCAGGAAAAGAGCAAAGTACTTTTGATAGGCATGGGGATAAGCTGCTGCTCAAGGAACTCCCTGCTCATGCTGGGTAATTTCCCCTGCCATGTTCCCTGTGATTGATTTTCACAAGTAGGAGTAAAACAGAACCATGCAAGCTGTGACACTGCCTACAAAATAAGACTTTGAATTCAGATGACAAAATGAGTCAAACAGCAATATTGTCAGGACCACAGTACTGCTTAGGTCTTCTTCCCAAAGAGCAGAAGAATCTACTGGGGAACGACACTCTTAAAGAAAAGCAGTTACCCTTGACAAAATGTTTTTTTAATGGCAAACAGTGTCAGGCTGGGTGTGCTGGTACAGCCTTGATGACAGAAGTTAATGCTGTATCAGCTTAAAACCCATGAGGCTCTGGAACAATAGCTCTGGGTGACAGAAAAGTCTTCCTTATACACTTGAAATCAAATGAAAGGAAAAAGGAAAAGGAAAGGCAAATAGGTTACAAACACATGTGAAAAGGAAATTTAATAGGCAAAATTCACTATTCCTTTCCCTTTCACCACCTCTTGCCAGTTCATTGTTCACATCTTGCTCAGGGTTATCTTTTGCCTCCCATGAATATCCTTGGTCCTTTACACCCTCTGAATAAGCCATTTCTAACTGTCACTTCTCTCAGTCATTTTAATGAAGAACCTTTGTACTTATCACAAAGCTATTTTTCATCTAAAATTACAATGACTGACTAGGCAGTACTCAGAAGTAGCAAAACTACTCTCTGTATGAAGAGCAAGGTATCGTTCTGACTTCTGTGGACCTCTCTTTGTTTTTACTCAATAGTGAGAGCTTGCACTGCTCTGCCGCAAGGCACTTATAAAGAAGCAAAACCCCTCCAAGACCATCCTCTGACATTTAAGTGCAGGAATTTTGCCAATAGTAAATAGTTAGACTTAATGGAGAACGGATGAGAAATATCCTAGTGGACACCTAAACATGACACTTCATTCCCAATTCTCAAGTGTTATTGCAAGAATTGTCATTGCAATTAGGGAGTTAAAAACACATTTACAAGCAAACATGTTCCAGCAGGTCACACTTGCAACACACAGTGCTGTTAGGGTAACAGAATATATAAAGAAAACGAAAAATAATAAAACAATCTGCCACATACCTAAAAAGTCATACAATGTTGATGCAGAAATAGATGTACCACTTATCCCACCTTCCCCTTGCTTCTCCCTTATGTCCTGTTAACATAATTCCTTTCCCAATCTTGCAGTAGTCATATTTTCAGTCCCTTGCTCGTCTACACATTGCAAAAGAGATTACAGCTTGTGCACACTAAGCTTGCATCATGGTGCTTATATGCAAGAGGTATTTAGGGAGAGAACAGAGATAGCTGAAGAGGCAAATGTGCAGTCTTAGCCCCACTATCATACACTCTGGATGAAATTACTGCAGAGCAGAGAAACTGCTGCAAATGATATCTCATGAAAAGGGTGAGAAACAAGGGGGAAGTTAAATAGAGTTTGTTTGTTGCATACTCAGGTGAACACTTTAAAAGAAGGCAGCTGTAAAAGCCAAACGCACACATACGATTTTTCCAGGCAATTCGTTCTCAAAGCTGCCTTCATTCTTTTCCAGTAATTTCACAGAAAAATTAATGTGCGTCCAGAATGAATAATCAAAACTTAGAAATAGGGTATGGAGTCAGACAAGATACTTCTTTTGCAAGAATTAATGACACATGAAGGAAGTGCAGAAGCACTCAAAGCAATCAAGTCTCCAGTTTGTGACTTAGAAACCTGTGACTCCCATCTTTCTCCTCCTTTCAGTGCAAAACAAACTAGTGGAAACATGGAGATCTTTCACTGACAGATTTCCAGTCCTTCGCTCTAGCAGAGAAATTTGAAAGACTCTCAAACACTGTGTACGAGGTTTGACACACAGAAATCTGCTATATAGGTCCATATACAGGAAACCCTGTAATATATCTCTCAGGATCAGTTGGTGAGTTTAGATCAGCAGAGGCACATTCTGCCCCTCCTCATAAGACAGAGTCAGGATTGACAGGCTCAGCCTGAACTCATCCACCCACAGTGCCCCAGGCCCGCAGAGCAACTAAGCTATTAGCTGACTGACGGACAGTCAGATTCCTGTGAAACCCACTTTTCTCCTTGAGGAATTGCATATTTTGGTATAGTTACCTTTTGTTTGTATCTTTATTTTCTCCATCTGAACAGGGCTGTTTTTGCTACCACAGACATCCTCTCTTTGACTTTTAATAGAATAATACTAAGTAATAATGTACAAAGTGAGGCTTATAAAATGATTGCTTTGACTGCACAATCTCTAGCATCGGAAGTTACAACAATTTCCTCTTCCCATTCTCTCTTTTCTCACTACAGAAGTCTGAATTTATATCCTTTACAAAGAAAGATTCTCCTGCAGGATTATCTGGGAAGAGAGAGAAATTCTCCGGGGAGAGTTTCCTTCTTGCTGGCAACTGCTCCAACTGTCTGAAACTTGCTATTGCCCAACCTCCACAACATCTCATTTCTATTGCTAATGAGGATACCTTACATTAAACCAGAGGAATCCCTTTATTTTTCCATTCTTCAGTTATGCAGAGTAGACTCCAAATAATGTAGATGCACACAGTAACTACTACTACCTGAATTTCATATTCATTCATTCATCCAAATGGAAAATATGTTTGGATTTTTTTTAGGGGGTGGGTTATATGGTTTGCTTTTTTTTTTTTAAGTAACAATCAGTAGCTACTGCTTTTTATTTATATCAAAAGCACCTGTTGAATATAACAGTATTTTCCTTCAGCTCAGTGAATGGATCATAACAAATCAGCTGTAAACCTTTACAGCCAGCAGATGCAATCGTGATTTCTCTCAACTGAGCTGTATCTGTGCGCCATGAAAGTAAAACCTGTTCTCCTCCCATCTCTCACAAATCTTGAAAATAAAGTGGTATCAGCTGCTTTGGAACAAATAACAGCAGCACTCAGTTTTCCTCAGATGAATGGAACTTTTATACTGCTAATCATGTTTTCCCACTTTTTTTATCCTATTGTTACCTCTCAGCATAAAAGAATGTCAAATGTGGTACGTATAATGTGGGAGGGAAGAAGTATCCATCACCGCTCACCAGTGGTAAGGAACTAAGAGGAAGAGGCTAAGTGACTGAAAGCATCACAAAGCGAGTTACATTTAGGTTAAAGAAAAAAAAATTGACCACCTAAAATCCCTTCTCAGACCAAATTCTCTCCATACCAAGGATTTTGTCTACCATGTATGCCCACACTCACCCTCAGAAGCCAAAATTTTCTGCTCTTCCCTTTCTGTTGCTGCTTAACTGGATTAAAGTCAGCACCCTCCTAGCAGCTCCCTGCAGCCAGGCTGGCTCCAGGACAGGCAGCAGCCAGCACTTGGCATCACATTCTGCGGTTGTTAGCACATCCTGAGAATAAAAGTGGAAGAATGAATCAGCTATTTTAGAACTATAGTATATCTTGGCCATTAGCAGAATAAAACTACAGGAGACAGTGCCAATTAATGCGTTCCTCCTTTTTCTGCTTCTCAGTTAAGCTTACAAAGTTGCCTCTTAACTCCCATTCTTTTAAATCCCAGCACACATAGGGTTTCCTATGACATAATTCTCAAAATGTGGTTTAAAAAAAGTTTTCTTACTCTTCAGCATGATCTCTAATTGTAGGGGACATTACAGCTCAGGGAAGAGGGATAATAATAATAGATCTGTGACAGCAAGGACAGCATTCAAATAACAGCTTTCTCATAAGCAATAGCAGCTTTATTTTCCTTACCTGGGACAATATAAAAGTTGTACCATAAGTATTCAAAGGAGTTTGAAGTAACAGGGAGCAAAATATTTCTTCTTCCTCTCTAAAAAAGACAAAAGTGTTTCTAATTTTAGGAAATTGGTGTGGGTCGCATCATGACTTTCATTCATCCAATCCCACCTCTGAAATAGAAAGGATTAAAACATTTATTTCTCCTCCAGCTACATCACCTGGGAGCTGGGAAGGTGCTACACGCTGTGACCTCTCCTTGTCTTCTGAGGCTGTTGGCAACCCTCAGAGCAACCAGAGGACAGGCAGACCTTAAGGAGACTTAGGAAAATCAAGTTTAGGGCAGGGGAGATTAGGCACTACGCTCCACATGTATCATGAGGATGACTCATAATGAGGAAGAACTGTGATTTCTGGTGACTGACATGATGGCTAGTTTGGAGCTTAAGCTCTGTGCTCAATCCTTAGCCTGCAATCCCTGAAATAATCTTTTAATATGAAGTTTAGTCCATATACAGGGCTAGCAGAGCTCCCTTTGCTAAAATTAATTGGAAATGGATTGTGAAAAGCCACTCACATTAATCACCATGAACGGTAAAATGAAAATAGTCTTCTTGGGGTGTTTTTTTTTTTTAATTTTATCTTTCTAAACCATATCAGAAGGCCTACTATCCAAAGTTGGTGTGATTCAGTCAAAAGAGGCAAAGGCTTTTCAGAAATCTTTGTAAGCACGCAGCATCCTTGCATCATTGGAGGAAACAAACATCCTGACTTCAGGTCAGACAGAAAACAGACCTGCACGCAAAACATCCCTTCATCCCCCTTCCCAGCCCCACCTTCTTCCCTCCCCACAATATAGCTAGATGGCTTCAAAAAATGTGTGGAATATGACATTTTAATTATAGATCACCTGCAGGTAGACCACAAGAGGGCTCTCTAAAAAATAGGGAAGAACAAATGGGAAAAAAAAAAGGTTTCTAATTTTTCTGTCTCCTCAGACAGCATGGTGAGACACGGGAACAGAGAGCACACCGAACGCAGGCCAATTAAAGTCGTTCTTCTGGCCAGGGTGGCACTGGCACTGAACCTGGATCTTACGGCCCTGGCATCTCCTTTGCATCCTAGGGCACCCTCCATCCAAGGCAAAGCATCTCCCACATCCCTGCTGAGCCAGCTCGGGCCTCCTGCCTGATCTTCAAGTTTGGCATTTGCTTCAGTGCCTTGCTGGACTCCAAATCACTCTCCACCATCACAAAAAAAAAAAAAGTTTTCTGTGCAAAGGAGCTGCCTTAACAGATACCCACTGCAGCTGATCCTGACACAATTCCCAGTGCACTGGTAGAGCTGTTAAGATTTTGGAGCTTTCTGTGGCCACAGCTGACCTTAGATAGAACACAGCTGTCCATCCCCAGGGAATGTTAGATCACAACAGATAAAAAGTTTAAGCTTTGCAACAGATCTTCGGTATCTACTTTCAATTAGATTGGCATTATCTTACTCTTTCAAGCCACACTTTTTTGATATTACCAGTAAATGGTTTCATTTTTGCATGACTCAGTTATTTCAGTTCTGAATTGCTCCCGATCAGTCGGCTTAATTCCATCAGTAACAACCTAATAAACACACTTAAATCTTGCAATAATGAATACTACTGGCAGGTTACTCTGGAGTAGCCTTTAATTAAAGCAATTTACTCTCAATATTAGTCACAGCCAAATGATAGCCCGCACCTCTGTGGTTTTACGCTTGAGATCCTGTAAGTTCCAGCCTTCCGAGCAAGCCATGTAAGCAGAAAGAAATTGTATTTGTGAACAGAAGTGGGGAACTTCTCCCAAAGGTCTGTGCATGCCACCTTGCTTCAGATGATAGTGAAAGTTAGAGAACATCACCTAGTACAGCCAGCTTTTGGGGCTGCCCTGTGGAAGATAACGACGTTGGCAGTTTTGCTTTCGAACACCAGTGTTGGACCCTTGGCTCTCCATGTCCCTTCTCTCCATCCTGTCCAATATTCCCAGCAGCCAAGGGGCTTTTTCTCCTCACTGCCAGATGACACTAAGGAGTTTGTTAATGTGTGACTTGCCAAAGGTCACATTAATACTTTTTTTAAGTGAGGTTTGCAGATTAGAAAATAAAATAGTTCTCTGTCACAGATACTAGTATAGGTTTAAAAAAAATCATACAAGGGAACATAATGTCTCTGCTCCTTGAATATTTCACTGGATTTCACCTATTCCTCAAAAGGAATGGTGTTTTCAAAAAGGTTCAAAATTAAGTATTCTCCTTTTTTTTCTGCCCTTTCTCAAGAGTTCTCCATTTAGCATGCTATGTCACGGTTTATCATTGTTCTCTATCAAGGTTCAAGAATTTTTGGTGCCTCATCTTCAGAGTGATTAATTTTTATATTACCTATTTTAATCGCTTTAATATTACACTGCAAAAGAGGAGTGCAGTTTGCAATGGTGGTCTGGGCAGCCTTCAGCAGTCTAAACAAGGAACTGCTCTAAGACAACGTGAACGCTGCCAGCACAAATGCTCCACAAGCCTGGGAGAAGACAGATGCTGCCATTTTATTAATATCTTCTATACATGAGGCTCATCATTAAATCCAGGAAGAAAAACAAGGACTGGTACAATGTGAAAAATGAAAAGACATGAAGTATTTTGGGGAAAGTAATTAAGAATGAAAGTAGAGCTGTTGTAAATGCGAGGTCTCAAGCCAAGGAGAAATTAAAGTTAGACTTCAGATGATGTAGAGAAAAATGTAATGTTTTTCTCCAAGACTCATACAGCAAAATTTCCTCAACTGATGTGATATTTAACCAATATTAAGTGATCAGACTGTAAAATATTTAATCAATTAACTTATCTGAAACATTTCATAGCCAGAGTAAAGCAATGCTGAGCTGTAATAACAACTATCACATTTTTAAACTGATAAATTGAATTAAACACTGTAGGCATTTATTTTCATAGCATAAGAACAGAAATCTTAACATCCAGATACTTCCATCAAAGTGCTAAATTTTTCAAATCATTATTCCCATGGCAACTTTGTTACCGCCAACAATGAATTTGAGACAATGGCACACATCAAGTGTGCAAATGGCACTCATCAAGACATGAGTTAGAGTATCTAAATGTTTGCAATTTTTTAACTCACAGAGTGTCAGAAAATAATGGATGCACCCCTACAGCGAAGAAAACGCAGTGTAACGGAAAGCCCTTTGCATCCATCGACATACTCTTTAGAAAAGGTTACTCGGAGGTTACAGAATAATCACTTTATTAGATTTCTAAATGAAAAAAAGATTGCTATCCGTAGGATTGTCTAAGAACAGGGTAATCTCACATGACACAACCATATGGGCTAGACAATGCATTTCCTCCAATTTTAGGATGCTAAATTACTTGGACCTCTTGCCCTCGTGTTATTCCCAATGACAGAGTCCTGCCTGTGCCTATAGACTTTAAAAATTGAGAAATAACATAACAAAGAGCTTTCTTCACATGTATGTTTTATGTATAGTTAAAATTTGCAAGAACATTTTTAAAAATATTTCAGAAAATAATACTTACAATTATATAACTAACAGGCATTTTCAGAAACTGCCTTCTGGTCTAAGATTTCCATTTCTCCCAGTTTTCTAGCTTCTGACATTGCCAAGCAGCCAGCAAACTTTCTTCTGCGTTAGTAAAAGTCTTTTGATCTTCTGCTCAATAATCAAATTAACTTTCTCTTTCCTGCATTACTATAACTTCATTTCCCTAGAGACTCAAACTTCATAACCTCACACTATAAACTTGAGACATTTCAGCAACAAAATCGTTAAGTCAATTCACTGTCTAGGGATAAATGTGTGTATCTACTTCAAAAATTTCTGCACTTCAGCAAACGTATATGTAGAAAAGATCATAAAATTTCAGCATTTATTCCTTGTCTGTGGGTACCTGCTGATGCCTCTATATACAACAGGTAGTTTTTTGGTGCGTTTGCAGCCTTAACTTCCAGATTTGCAGATACTGCTCAAGATCTCTGCCAGATTTTCAGAATTTTCACCATCTCAGTGTGTTCTTGACAGCTGGCTATAAGGTTTACATATCAGCAGCTACCAGAAGATGACGTTGTTAGCCGTTAGTGGCCTTACTTGTCATTTTAAATGTTTCCTTTAAAAAGCCCCACAAAGTAGCAATGAAATTTGCATAGAAGGGTTAAGAAACGTGCAAAGGTAAACCTTAAGTATTGGAACATATATAGAAAAATGTGCATATACATGTATATGTATACATAATGCATAAATATAAGGTATATATTCTTTTAGGGGCTAGCTTTGGAGAGAAGGGGAAGGAAAAGGAACTGGAAGATGGTTCTTCCTTTATTAAGTAAGCCTTTGCAATAATCTTACTCTTTTATGTAATATATTAATGCCACTAAGCTTGACATACTCCTTTAGAGGTATGGTAGGTATAATTACAGATAGAAAGGAAAAAAAAAAAATCAGAGAATGGTTTTCATCTGACCCTTACCTGGAGCTAAATACCATGTTATGGGGCATTTTTTTCTCCAGTAATGTAAATTAAGTTTTATGATTGTCTTCAGACTTGTTTTCCTCCACCATTTATATCTTTGTTTTTCTAGGTGGCAACACAGATTTTAGAATAAAAGATTTATTCCATAGGACACTTCTGGGTCATTCCTTGACCCTCAGATGATGGCACAGACACCTCCAGGCAGTGGTACGGCTGTTCCCACACCATCCTGACCACCCTCATGTCTCACTGCTGTGCAGAACTCTTTCATTCCGTTTCTATTTGCTCTGGCACCATGATACCCATTTCCAAGGAATTTTGAGCAAGTTCTCCAAGGAGCAGCCAAAGGAGAGCAGAGGCATTGCATTTTACTCAATATTATCATCATAAAAATTAAACAGAGGACAAAGACACCAGATGCAGAAGACCCCCAGTGCAACATAGCCTTGCATGCCAAGGTCTGAAAATGCAGTCAAACCTGAGCCCCACTGCTGCTCAGGGCAGGAGAGCAGAGCACCTTTCTCAGCATTTTTTTCCTTCTGAAGGGGGCAGGGTTTTTTAACAAAAAGGCTTTCAGTCCTCTGGATCTGTAGCTGTGGTACTAAGAACATGACAATTTTACCAAAGTATTTCTCTATCTTACACTTCAGAAAGTAGGTTGAATGCTCAGGACAGACCACTAAGAGTTAAAGCTACTGTGGTGAAAGCAGTTTTATAACCAGTAAGACTACTAGCCTACTGGTTTTATAACCAGTAAGACCAGCTGATTCGCCAGCATCTTTGGTACAATGTTTAGCACTTCACAGTTTCTTCCTTTGTCACATACAAGGGAGAAAAAAAAATCTAGCATCAACCTGTACTCATACAAATTCAATTCCACCTGTAATAATAGGTATCATCCTTCTCCCTTTATTTTCTGTGTGTCCTTCTCCTTTTCTCCTGGACTGAAAGAAATTATATTTGAGTTCTTTTCTTACAGCTTATTCAGTGTTTTGGATCCTGATATGAAGGGAAAGTATCATTATACACGATTGTTAAGGGGATAATGGGAGTAGTTCCACCAGCGCGCAGCTTACCTGTGATGGTTTTATATGAATGTAGTGGTCAGAGGCACATTGCATAGTCAAGAAAGGAAATAAGTGCTTATTGTGAAATATTCCATTCAATAACTTCATGAAATTTCACACTCTCGATGAAAATCCAGCCAAGTTATTTTTATTCTAAAAATACCTATAACAATTATACATTAAAAAAGATATTTAGCCCCCACTCCCCAAAACATTAAATGCCCTTTACTTATTTGCCACTTCCAAATGCCACAGGGCTCAATATCACTGCATTTCCAAATGCAAAAGCTCTAGTTTGTATTACCCCAGCACCCTATGAAATATTTTAAGACAGATATTTAATATTTACATACAATATTGCACTCCGATGAGAATCTAAGTATTTTGTATTCTAATATACGAGTTGATTATTTTTTTCTTTACAACTCAGATATTCCCAAAGCTGCTAACACTACTTCACACTCCCTAGATTACTCCTCATTTTTTCTTACTGAGAAGCCACTTCTGCATACTTTGCAACTTCTCCAGTTGTTTCTGTAGCTGTTGGCAGGGTGAAGTGTTGTGCATATCATCCAGCACCGTATTTTCACAGTGAGAAGGAACTGTTTTTTCAGCCAGTATATCTATCAGTCAGAGGGCATTTCTAAAACTTCTCTGTCCTTACTAACAAGCAGGATGAATTTTTAACAGAGAACCAACTACAGAAGTGTTGCAGCAACATGAGATTTAATGTTTTATTTCACATAGTCACGTGTCCACACTCTTTTTCCTACACATTCATATAAAAATCACTTACTTTTTTTTTTTTTGGTCAATACTTTGCATTTTTGTTTCCAAGGGTTTGATACATTGATCTAAAGTGGTATACTTCATACACGCCTCCAGGGCCTTTCACAATCAGGAATTTAAAAGGAAAATGTGAGCAGAAATAGGAAAAAATACTCTCCTGGAGGCAACAGTTCAATGCTATCGACCAAACAAAGCTAACAGTGACAGCAGTTTTCACATTATCCATAAGGACAGAATTTGTAATGGTTTTCAGCATTAAACTACAAATTAAATGCTTGCTTTGCTGCACCAAATACACCCAAACAGTTTCTGATACCAACAGAAGAGGGTGTCTATCCTCTGTGCTTCACAAAAATCAGCAAAACAGTGAGAGATCATCTGAATTGCCTTATTTCTTCACGATATAGCTCTGGTGAAAAAGAAAAGTTTAAAGGAGAAGGTAATAAGCACACCATGTAGGCAGAAATAGCTTGCCTATTTTTGCATTGTGTTAAGACTTAAGTAGGTCAAATTAGTATTAAAATATCTTATTTGTAATGATGATTTTGCTAATAACTTCCAAGATTACTTTAATCACTTTGACATCCTCTATATTAGAATTCAGACTTGCGTTTATATATTTGTCTGTTTTTGCACTCAGACAGACCTTCCCATTAAGGAGAAAGCTTCAGTTTGACTTCTACATTCAAACTTAAAGAAAGCGTCCATCTTTAACACTTAAGTTATCTACAGCGTAAAACAAAACTTCAAATTTCTGTTACAAAATCTAATAGCATTATGTTGTTTAAATTCACTGAAGAACTAAGGTCATACTGCTCAGCCAATAAAGATTTAAAGTAGGAAGATTATAAGAAATAAACCAGAATAAAAATAGGCCATAAAACATTCTGTAGAAAAACACAGATTGTTTTCTTTTTTCTTACTTAGAAGATATAGGTGGCAGTAGGGCACACATGAAAGGTGCTCAGCATGGGAACAACTCTAGGGACTCAGAGTTATTTGGATAACTCCAGGTGACTACTGGCTTCACCACAAAGAAATTATGGTCCTGTTGAAAGGAAAAAAGACCTCCTTGATACATAAGAGTTGCTTTTATGTCCCAACTTTGCTTTGGGCTGAGGAAAAAAAAAAATAATAGAAAAGGAAAATGGAAAGAAAGAATACCACCCCACTAAAACAGTCACTTCTAAATGGCTCAAGTCAAGGACAACACCTCCTTTCAAATATTTCTTGTCAAAACGTTGATTTTTGCACCCCAGGACAAGTGATACCCATGAATATCAGTGAATGTATAAAATATCTGGGCTGTGTCCACCTGCTCTAGTCTGTGCATTAGGGCCATCCTAAGCACTGTTTCCCAGGAACATCACTTCTGCAGCAGCCTGGAAGATCACCAGCTGCTGCCCCACAACCCCTGGCCTAAACCCAGCACCCCCACGCCCCTCCAGGTCAGGAAATCAAATATTGCCTTTGATATCCTTGTTTTAATACCCAGGAGGAGGGCGAAAGGTCTCTCCAGGTGGTTTCCCCAATTCAAAGCTGTCAGCTTTCTGCCAGAACTTACAGCACAGAGTAGCATCACATTGCTTGTAAATGATGAAAGATTGCCTAATTCTTTCCTACTTCGTTCACATACATCTGCAGAATGCAAAATTCAGGTGACAAGTGACAAAGAATCAAAATGTTTTAAAGTAATGGTTCATCCTGCAGGAAACAGAGCTGTGCCTGCCTCTCTTGGGGTCTGAAAGAACACGATCCAGAGTACAGAAATAAATGAGAATTATCAATATGCTGGCAGAAACGAGGTTCAACAGTAAAAATAGTTTCTGGGTTTTCTTACCTTAGATGCAAAAATAATATTGTCATATACCTTTCTCAAATAGTTACAGTTCTTTTATGAAGGCACCTAATGGCTCATTCCATTTTAAGCATATTTTATTAATGAGTTATTCCACTGAGCAGCTTGATAATATCTACTTCTTCCTGTGCTTTCAAAGGAAGAGCTATCAAGCTACTTTGCAAAGCAGCCTCAGTCAATATACTTCCAAAGGGTTTTTTAAATGTGTCATGTCAGGCAATAAATATCTCTTTTTCTCTCCACTAAGTCAGAAAAGAGGTTGAATACTTCAAGGAGACTGAGATTCGCAAACTTTGAAAAATAAATGTCAACACATGAATTGTACCTAAATAGAAGAATACAGCTATGCAGATAGAACAGACTGTTTTCAGGGTATAAAACTAAAAAAATGCCAAACTTAATTCCTGGAAAAAAAATAATGCTTTCTCAGTTTCCAATTATCTTGGGTCAATTTAGACAAAAAACATTTTTGTCTAATGTGGTGGACTGTAAATAAGTATAATGAGTAGAATTTTTCAGACGACTATACCGTTTTCTATTCACAAAATAACTTACAAGAGACATCAGTAAATCAAGAATACCAGAAAAAAAATCTTACAGTATCTGGGAAACATCTGTGTAATGTCACAGCAAAACTGACAGAACAGTATATTTTTTCATGCAGTCTACATGGTCTTGTGCAATAATGAATTCATTGAATATTGCGATTAATGCATTAATATAGTTGAGGAACTGACCAAAACAATTTAAAAGGGGATGAGAGGGAACAGGAGTAAACCATTCATTCAAGTTTAAATTTTTTAAAATTTAAATTTTTCCTGAGCCATATCTACTTCACAAATTAATTTTTTTAGGTCACATTAGAATCAACCTTCAAAAAGCATAAACAACTACTGAATGCAAGAAGGCTGATGAATTTCAAATATTATGTTTAACAATAATAAATGAACAATCTAAACTACCAAATGAAAGCGTCTAGGGCAGGACAAAGCTAAATCTGCCAACTAGCTTCAATACATTCCCACTTTTATTCCTACCAGGATTTCATGTTACACTTATGGCTTCAGCAGAGGTTAAGAGTTGTTACTGGTTTCTCTATAATAGCTGAGCTGAACTGTAAATTTAAAGCTAAACCATTATTTCCTCAGCTCTCTAGTAATTACCTACCTCTGTTTTTCATAATCATCATCCACAGAGAAAAGCCTTTCAAATACACCACACTGTGGGCTATTTATTCTGGTTTTTAATTCAGCCTAGCTTGATGGTTTGGTTTCAGTGCATCACTGGTTGCTTAATTTCATTACTCTGCTTTTCAATAATGACAGCATCACCCGATACAATAATAGTGTTTCTTGAAAACACACTCTGAAATTTATAATTAATTGACTTTGGAAAACATCTTTAGGTTTTTTGATTTTACAAACTCGTCTCCAAACTTCTCTTTTTCTGTAGTACTCCACACTGTGTTTGCTTTTAAACCCTTTGTTCATGTGTCCTGCAGCCTTCAAATAAATTATAGGCTTGGAATGGTCAGAGCAGCCTGGTCTCCCTCCGATTGTATCAAGAGTAGGCTGAGAAGTCATGCACTTTTTCATTAAAAAGTTTGCAAGCTTGTTCAAGAAATTAGTAGGACTAATTAAAATCAGTATTTTACAGACCCTTCCCCACAGATCTCTTGTTCCTATTCAAGCATTCAGGTCTCCTTGTCAAAGCAGGTTTTCTGCTACAGTTCCAGGCTGCAGCTGATGGATCTGCACTGATCCCTCGGACAAAGTTACTGCCTGTTTCCACTAACAGAATTAATGCACGTCTTTGCTAGACAGACAGACAATAAAAATGAAATACTGACAGAAATCTAAATAGCTGCACTTCATCATTAAATATTTCTGTTTATTACAAAGCAGTGCAGAGAGTGCCCTGAACTCCAGGCCAATAAAATCCACATGTGGTCTTATCAGTCTGGGACTAGGAAAAAGTATAACCACATCATGCAGTATCTCGTGTAAGCTAATTAGATCAACTGCAACTGATTTGGTTTGGTGCACTGCAACCAAAACCAGACATACAGCTTCCAGACTTGAGCTGGCAGAGCTTGGGTAGGAGTGGGGCGGGAGGCAGCATCCTCTGTCATTGCAGAGGGACACAGCTTACCTGTCTGGCAGTCTTACTGAGCACATGTAAAATATACTTAAGGCTTAGGATGTTACGTTAAAAGGAAAGTAGCTCATTAACTAGTCGTCTTAGTTTACAAATGCAATCAGATCTGGGAATTCAAATTGTAAAAGAGAAACTTGAAGCTCCTGCCTGGAGTTCCCATCTCTCAGCTTCTGAAAATCACAGTATGGGAAGACATTTGAGACAGAAGTAAATGAAGGACTATCAAGAATGAAATAAGGGATAAATAAGAAACGGCTAGCAGTGGAAACCATTAGTCACCAGCACTGAAATGCTAGTCAAATAAGTCATGCCTTGCAGGGATAACAAACAAATGCAGAGTCACACTGAGCTGGATGATGTAAAGATATAAATACAAGGGGAAGAAAAAAATGCTCTTCAGCTGAATATTTCTCTCAGACATCAAAGAAAGAAGAAACTTTTTCTGCCTATTAGGCATAGGATAAATCATGTAGTGAAAATAAGACCAGTAATTTGCTTCACATTTCAATAGGATCAAGATGATGAATTCAGAAAAAAAAAAGCAGGTAAAATAATGAAAATCTAGGACAAAGGAAAGGATATTATCACAACTGATGGATAAAAAAATACAGAGCATGATAAAACACAGAATCTAGCCATAAAATTACAGATTCAATAGTGAGTTTATAAACAAATGATCAAAACCATAGATAGTTTGACTATATAGAAACTAACACTAGTATTAAGGTGGGAAGAGGGACAGGAGACTGATCTGGAATGTTTCTCTACAGTTCTTCATGTGATTGCTTTAGTGTGTCAAGAAAAGGTTTCAATTTCTCAAAGAAAAGGATGTGGTTTCCATCCTAGCAAGGAGAACTTTGATAAGCACTGCACCAAGGACTGAGTGTTTATATTATGACTGTCACTGGGTGCTAATAGCACAAAATAATTTTGCATTGTCAGTTGAGATTTTATCTTGCACAAGCTGATTAAACTGAAACATAAAAGGTAAACTGGCAAAAGTAGGTGTTGGTATGTTAAAAGTGCTGCACTGGCAAATATTTATAGCTGTACTCAAAATATTGATCCCCAGTTTTTGGAAGAAAGTCAGATATCAAGTTATCAAGTCAGGCTATTCTGTAAACTGCAAGTAAACCTGGAGTATAATGGTTGGGGTTTTGTTGCTCTTTGGGGAATTTTTTATTTTTCTAAATAAAGTGTTAAGCACCAGGCAAACTCAAGTCTTTCTGGTATTAAAGTAGGGCATTTTTTTTTTTAAATCTAGACAACTTCATTCTAGAAGGTCATTTCTATCAAACAAAAATAAAAGCAGAAGAGAAAAAGGAAGGTATGAAGTCACCAACCAAAACTGTACTTGAAGACAGTACTGAGGTTTCTCCAAACTGTTCAGTTTGAGAGTTTTCTTTTTGTATTTTCCAATTTGAGCAAAGTAAAATAGATATAGTTGCTGGTACTCGCAGTGCTGCTGTCCTCCACCAACCAAAATGAAATGCATTTACATAACAGAATTAATGTATATTCACAGGACATTTTACAGGCATAAACTATTTTTGATTCAGATATGGATCCAGTTGTATATAATATAGTGATTTTTTTTTTTCCCCAGTCACATCAAGAAGATAGATTTAGTCTCTGTTATACATTTACCATTAAGTGTTTATATAATCTCAGTAAAAGACTTGAAGAATACCGTAGATTTGAAATTTCTATGTAGATGGATAACAAAAGCAGCTATGGGCTTGTCGTGAGCGTATGTTGTCACCTAAAGTGCATGAAAAATGTGACATCTGCACGTTGGTATTCAACTGTTGTACTTAGAAACATCAAGGTTGGAAAAGACCTGAAGATCATCATGTCCAACCTACAGCCCTACACCACCCTAACAGTAAACCATCTCCTGAAGTGCCACATCCAGCCGTTTTTTAAACACATCCAGGGATGGTGACTCCACCACCTCCCTCGGCAACTCATTCCAATGCTTCACCACCCTTTCAGTGAAGATTTTTATCCTAATAACCAATCTAAACTTCCCAAGGCGCAACTTGAACCCGTTCTCTCTTGTCCTGTCGCTATTCACTAGGGAGAAGAGGCCAACACCTGTCTCACTACAGCTGCCTTTCAGGTAGTTGTAGAGAGTAATAAGGTCTCCCCTCAGCCTCGTCTTCTCCAGGCTGATAGATACTTGATAGATACTTTTTTTTAGTGAAATGAAAATACATACGCTCATGGGTTTTTTACTGAAATATGAGATATTGCTTACTGTTTATTTTTATTATGGAAAAATAGTTTTAAGCAAAAATAATAATAATAAATTATTAGAACTTAGTCTCATTTTTTAATTTTGGTTATCTGGGCTGCATATTTCAAATAAGCTTTCCCTCACCCAGCCTGAATAAGCAGTGGTGACAGTTTTGCTACAGTGGCATTCATAACTGGCTTCAGGCACTAAGGTTTTTGATCTCTGCTGCTGATGTGGTAGATTTAACCTGAGATATGATAAGTTAAAACAAACAGGGTGTGATGGAGCTGACAAAATGTGCATCTGGAAAAAACACTAAGATCATAACAAAAAAAGGTTATTATCTGATACAAACCTTCAAAAGGACTGTGTTTTTCAAAAAAGCATGTACTGAAAGGTTTTATATTTACTGGCTAAACTAATTCACTGGTATTGAAACAGAGTTTCAATATTTATAATTATATTTAGCTATGACTGGTACTTTTTGAATCCAGCCATTTCTACTAATGTTTCTTCTGTGCAATATACAACTAAAAGTCAAAAGCACATTATTCAAATAGTCAGAATTACTTGGAAAATCCCATAACGGATAAGAATCATAGAAAAGCTTTTGCTCAAAAGGTCTGGCTGCATTTGGGCTTTATCCACACACTGTGTCTGGATTTTGCCTGTCTTAAAACTTGTATTTCCCCAAGCTTCTGTTAACCTTGGAATTTGTATGGATGGCAGGAATCTCAGTCAAAAGGATCACAGGTAAGAAATAACTCATTGTGATTTCCAGGTTAAGAGTCTTAAGATGAGAATCACTTGGGAAGCTCTTTTCAGTGAGATTATCTTTGCCCCAGTTTGGGAGTTTCAGTGGGTTTTGTGGAAAACCATGGAAAAGCTGTTTCTACAAAGCATCTTCTCTATAAAACCATTAATGTGGGACAACGTATACTGAAGTATGGACTGATCAGGATCAGCTGATGCTCTTCAACGTGATTTGCATTTTCCTAGCTCAAGGTGATGCTTTGTTATTGGCACTGATGACTCAAAGATCAGATGTATTGTGAAAACTGTATTCATGAGATGAAGGACATTAGATCTACTCAGAAAAGTAAATAAATCTATGAAAATAACATTCAGAGATATACAGTTACAATCACAGATAGTTTTCCGTTAATGCTTCTTTTATCCCACTTGGCCATATTGTTAGTTAAATAAAGATGTGCATGAAGATCAGTTATGAAGGTTACTACAGATGAACAGTATCAGTCCAGGAACAGAATCTTAATAAATTGCAAATGCAATTTATTTTATATTAAAATTTAATCAGATTAGTCTGTTTCTAACAGTGTATGCTAACAACTTGGGCCCATAGTCCCTCCCATGATATTACCTCACTGTCAGAATGCTACTTGATTTATGCGATATTAAGCAGCAGTTGAAAGACAGACACATTAAAGATGCAGATGTCATTAATAAAAACTTTAAGGGAACTGAATCTTTTTTCAGTTGCCTTGTAACATTTCCATCAGATCTTTCCCAGTTGAAATCTTAAACCTAAATTACAAATAGTAGATTCTTCAGTTGCTCGCTGCATCTGCTAGTGTAAAGGAAGAAAAAAACAAACAGCAGACACATGGATAAACCCACTATTGTTCAATTTGTCTGAATTTATTTAACACCTCCTCTTTAATATTGGATTGATTTTAGGCTATAACCATGCGGGTAAGAGAGAAAAAGAACTTTCTGCCATGCAGCCACCTGGGGGTCTCCAGAGCCCCAGGCTCACAAGGAAGGTCAGAGAAGAAACGGACTGGGATTGAGCACATTAAGCAGTGAAAGAAGAGAAACTGCTGGAGCATCTGTTTCTGCAAAAGGAAACACCAAGTACATTTTTACTTCTCGAATGGTGGTACAGGACAGTCAGCCATTGTCCACACTTTGGATCTTACTTAACATAGATGGATGCCTTTCTTAAAATCAAGATTTAACAGTGCTGGAATTCATTCTCAAACCACATGCCTTCTGTGCAAATGCTGTGATTCATACCCCATACCACAACAGAAAGGTTTCATGTCAACACAAGCACCCAGTAATTACAACAGTCTCTACACTGGAAGGAAGGGAGTTTCCCTCCAGCTCAGTTCCTATATAAACAAGCACTGCTGACCAGTGCCACACCTGAGCATCGAACAAACACAGATGTCCACGTGCTACACTACAGTCCAAAGAGCAGGTGGACTCCTTGAGATGGGAATGCCAGAGAAGTTTTTCAGATTTATCAGCTAATCTTCGCAGTCTACCTTCATGCCATCCAAGCCTCATACTTGTGTCGGCCCTTGGAAGCTTAACCCATCAGCCAGTGGGACACCTTCACTATGAGGGTGGTGAGACACAGGAACATGCTGCCCAGAGAAGTTGTGGAAGGCCCATCCCTGGAAATGTTCAAGGCCAGGTTGGACGGGGCTTTGAGCAACTTGATCCAGTGGGAGGTGTCCTTGCCCATGGCAAGGGGTTGGAACTACATGATCTTTAACCCAAAACTTCTATGATCTTATTTATGATCTTTAACTCAAAACTACATGATCCAACCCAAACTTCTCTGATTCTATGATCATCAGGAGCACAGATGCACCACTGCCTCATTAATGCTCCCACAGAGCTCTGACAATTTTGAGCAAAAGCAGTCATTGGCAGGATAGGATTCATTGCCCAAAACTCAGATGAAAACATTCAAAAGGAGGAGTGTCTCTATTTCTGGTAGGCACATGTGTGCGTGTCCCAAAGAATCTAATCTATCTTCAGTGCAGATTAAACCACCTTCTACAGATTATAACTAGCCAATGTTACCACTACAGTTTGCAAATAAATTGCAGGACAGCATCCATGTTAATCATATGATTGCCAATACTAAAGACACAAAACATTTTTTAAAATTATAAGAAACACTGCATTCTTCTTACTTCTCAACAACTCCTTTTCCTCACTGGCCTTAAATGCCTACAAAGATCCACAGTGTAACTCCTACATTGCACGTGGAAATTTTACTACCATGTGTAGCTTTTACAGAGAAATTGAGGCTTTGTTTTGGCTGAAGGTACTAATCTACTTCAGCAGTAACAGCCAGTTCAGGTCTGAACCACGGGATAACAACACCATTCTTCATTATGTAAAGCTCTGGTTGCAAATGAAAGAGAAAAATACAGATTAATTATCCAATTAATAACTCAGAACAACTCTGGCAAATGAGCTTTGTACATGTGTTGTGTTGCATAAATGAAGAACTCCTCCCAGAACTGCTGACACTTCTACCCCTGAACACTTTGGTGCACCTGCCAGGACAAGAGAACAGCTACAAGAGAAACGTCTCTCTTCATGTCTCAACTGTTTGTAACAAGTCATCTATAGAAAAGGTGATCCAGGGGAATGAAGCCAGAGAGGACATTTAGACATCCCTTATATTGATAGATGAAGATAAGACATTATTAAAACAGTCTAACAAATATTGAATATGTAGCCAGTTGCTTTGATGGTGTCCTCAGGCAAGGCTGCTCCTCCCTGCCCTTGAGATCTGCCTCTACCAAAAGCACTTGACTCCAGGTGTTACAATTTGCTCATATTTAGTCCTAACTCAAAAGGCATAAAAATAAAACCTTCAAGGAAAAAAATAAGGGCAGAAAGGTAAACTTTAAACACTAAGAATTATACCTATAGTCACGGTAACTTCCTTCCCACTGACAAGGCAACCAATGCTTCTGCTTTCCTTTTCCCTTTCCCTGACTCAAGGGTCAGTTTACCAGTTTCACACCACCTTTAATTTAACATGCCTTTAAAAGCAAGCTCATTTTCCTCCACTGGTGCTACATGCTTTCGCTATACAATCAGATGGCTGTATTTCAGCTTGGGGAGAGGTAAAGCTCTTCGTTCCCTAAAGCCACCATATGGCTGTGTTCGTGCAAATGCTCCCTGTCACATCTGTCTCCACACTGGTTACTATCCCAGATTAAAAAGAGTATCTTCAGTTTTCTAGTTAAGGGTATTCATTTCCCATGTACGCGAACAAACGTCGAAATGTGTGTTTCCCCATTTGGGGTGTTACAGCATCTGTACACACAAGAAGGATGTCTCAACACCTATCCCAGTTCTGATTTTCATCCACAGACCTCAAAGCATCTACAAGTGACACCAACATTGACATTTCTTTCCTTTATTCTATCCCTTGGAAAACCTGTCAACCAGGCAGGAAAGTGATCCATTGAGCAGTTTAAAGGCTCGAATCTCCTTGAGATGGATGCTCCACCCACATTTCAACAGGGAAGAAAAGGGACCAGGGGACTGTCCAGGTGCCCCGTTCATCACACCATACAGATTCAGTGGGGATCTGGCAGATAAATTTGGGAAGAGTGGTTCTGGCCTCGCAACCCCATCCATCAGCACAGACCTTTTCACCTCAGTGGAGCTTCATCGACTGCAGAGAAATTTCACGAAGGCAGCATATTAGAAAAACATGGGTGTTATTAAAAATAAGTGGATTGGTCTGAGAGTAAGCACATATTTCATGACAACACAGCACTATTGAAAGAACAATTTTTCCTTGTTCTCTTTCAGAAGAAGGGTATTATTTGTTTTATAATGTAGCTCAAAATACCTCTTTAAAGTCCAACAAGATACTATGGAAGCTGACATGTTCACGATGAATAGCTTCTCTTTTAGATTAATTTCTGGTTTATTCTCTAAGTGGAGCACACAGCAGCAAGCTTTAGACAAAAATGAGTTAAAAGTAGATGCTTTTAAAATGAGGATTGTTGCACAGCTCTGAAGTAATTGTAAGTCTGCTTTCTAAATAGCAAAACACAAAACTGCAACATACCACGAATATTTATGACGGATAAGGACTATATGCCTGCAATTAAATAGGTAAGTGACATCCTTCCTTTCCAAACAAAAATAATAGAAGCAATTATGTCAGGTTTTGGACTAATATTCACACTCCTGAATATCTTTTAATGAAGGCCATTTTCAAGTCATATTCAGTTAAACATTTTAAAATACAATAATAAAATGGCTATATCACACTTTAGAAACTGTGTTTAAAAGGACCATTTATCCCTTTGAAAGTCATATTTTAACAATTAGAACAGAGAAACCATGTCTTTAACTCACAGTCAATTTCTGCCTCTGAGTATCATAAACCTCCTTTAACATACAGTCTACAGACAAATGTTAACACCTTTATCAGAGGATTTCTTGCAGTATAAATTACAGTTTTATTTAACCAAATTACCAAATCCTGAGAAGATGGACTTCAGGACAACTTTAGAAATTTGGTTGTGTTGGTGTCCAAGCACCCATTTTTAAAGATTTCTTTATTTTGATGATCAAGTGCTCATTTTTATCAATCTTGTTGCTAGTAACATTATCAATCATTATCAAGGCTTATTATTACTACATCAATAAGATATTCTTAATCTTTATTAATAATTTTAAAGGGATAATGAGGTCTCTAATAAGGTGCATGGGTGAAGAGAAACTCCCTGAAAAGTCCTTCTCTGAAAAGGTCATTCTTATCAGCAACTCTTCTATATACTTAAAACTGATTGTGGCATTCAGCAAGTTTCATTTTTCAGCTAAATTATACAACACCTGTAGGAAGCCATTCTGAAAGCTTTTTTCACAGCATGAGGTGAAACATAAGTGATACATCGACGAATATTTGAAATGGCAAAGTTACTAGGCATTTGAACATTCAGCCAAAATCAGTGCCAAAAAGAAAAACAGCTGGCTAAACTCAAGGAAAAGTCAAGAAAAGCAGGCTTCGTGAGACCACAGATTTCAAGAAATGGATCAGCTGCACAGTTTTCAAGGGCACCTCTCCTTACACTCATAAATCATTTTCTTCCTTGATTTTTGTCCCAATCGCTGCTTATTTTATGCTTATGCATAAGAGTGCAGCCTTTTGGATAGTGAGCTCCTCTAAGGAAACCACCTGCCTTGGTCCTGCAGTAGCTACTGCTGCTGCACTCCTTCGCTTCTAGGAATAAGGTCATACATCCAAAGAAGTTCCGCAGGTAACTCACCAGCCCACATATCTATGCCAGCCAAGGTTTGATCTACTATTCAGTATTCACTGGAAGATAGCTTCAATGTGCCCAACAACTGATTTCTCTTTGCACGGTTCTGGTTTCTAAGGGTAGCTATGGTCTAGTGAAACATTGCAACTGACATCATCATGAAAAGAAGTGACAGTGCCCTGAAGGCAGCTGGACATAGGGCATGGGAGCCGCTCCAGGGAAAAGAAATATCAGCAGAGACCTAGACCATCAGAAGCAGAGACCACCAAATCCCTGCTTGTGTCTAACTCCCCTAGACCTAGAAGTCGCTCCAGTTTCCCACAGGCACTAATGCTACACAGCAACACCTTGAGCAAGTCCCAACAGCTAGGAAGGAGAAAGAAGACCAAGCAGATTAGTCTCATCATTTACAGCATTTCTTGGAGGCTTTCAGACGTGCCAGTGGAAGATGAACACCTGAGAGAAGGAATATTTCCTGTCTGCTGAATGGGGAATTTGGCTCAAAAAGGAAATAGGTATGGCTCATATAACTAAATTAAAATAAAAATACTTTTGTAATAGAATATTTCTTACTGAAATTATGTACACACAGCACTGTTGACAAATGTGACCTCAAGTACAGTCTTAGATATTTGCCACAATAAAACAAAATTACATTGCTCTTCATGGTGAAAGCAATAATCTGTAAACTAGATAGGATCATTCTGACAAGAAAAAAACCCCACTAATATTCATTACTAATAGGTCAATTTCCTTACTTTAGAATTGTAACTAAAGCAATACCACAAAAAACCCTAACAAACAAAAAGCAAACCAAATCCAAACTAAAAAACACTGCTACAAGTGATAGATATATACAAAGACAAAAGTCAGACTCTGTGCCAGCTTATGTTTTGTTACCTCAACAAGGGGGGAAGGCAAATGATACAGACATATTAAATCTTCAAATCTCACTAAGCAAGCACAAGAGATTTCTACAGCATTTTAATGCTGCTGTCATATTTGCACTGACTTCCTTTTTAAGCTGCTGCGAGAAAATGAAGAGATGAAAGATCAACTGGTGTTCTTGTGCAAATCACTCCAGTGCAGATAAGTGAGGATTATCAGACTTACATTTGGCTTTCAGGAATAATGGTATATGAAACTTTTAAAAATATCTGTTAGCTTGTAAAAGGCAGGACTACCTTCTACTCTGACTTTTAAGGAGTTATCCATTAAAAATATATGACAATAAAATGCGATACGAAAACAAAATTAATTTCAATTAATATCTGCCAAAAAAACCCCCCAAATAAACCATATTGTGGCTTAAAAAATTGAGGGGGGAAAAAAAAGTCATTTTACCCAAATGAATAATAAACCCTCCTAAGAAAATTATGTGCCGCTTTTATTCTTATCAGCTGGCCTCTATAAAACCTTTGTATATCTCATAATACAACTATGAGCTTCTGTATAAAATATAAAAGGATCATTGAATGATTCGATGTTCAAGAAATGACAAAATAAAGTCACTTTTTAATTAAAAAATCATTTCATAATCTCTAATTATTTATTTTTTTATATCAACTACGATCTTACATTCTATCCCAATCACATTTTCCTTTACTATTTTTGCGTATATTATGTTTATACATTATACATAATCAGCAAATAATTAACTGGATCAAAAATATGCAAAGTATTAACAAATTTTCAAGCATAAATTTTTTTACTTTACTAAATGCAAGAAATGCAGTGCAGAAGTAATTCTGCATTTTTTCTTTTTTAAAAAACATTTAAAATAGTTATTATAAATAGAAGTTATGTTTTAAAGAACAAAAGCCACATGTCATAAACATGCAAATATTTTAATTCATTTAGATAACTGTGTAAGCTTGTCACATTTTAGCTCATACATTAAAAAATAATTTTATACTAAAGTTTCAGCTGTGGAAAAGGAAAATTTAAAAGTATTTTTCTTCATTTTGTAGCCTTAAAAGGCTGGGGTTTTTGTTAAATGCACACACTGAATTTTCCTGCATTAACACACATACAAGTACTTCTGTATTTCAGCTCTGGTAGGGAATAGAGGGGAACAGATGGAGGCCTTTATGGCACAACCTGAAGCAGAAGATACCATGTGGTGCACTGGAAGTCCCATCTTTGTAAAACTTCTTAGAAAATTTTGGAGACAGGCTTAAGGCTGTCAAGTACTTCAAAAGTTTTGCCGTTGCTCTCAGCTTTCTCCAAAACAGGTGACACATCACATATTTTAAGGGTGTTTTGGTACTTTATCAGGGGTATCTTAATGGTGTCTGATGGAAAGAGCTGCAAAGGATCCGAGTGCTTTTGTTGGATCTAAGCCTCATACGATTCACCAGAATAGAAGGAAAACATCACTCTGATACAATATCCATTCTTCTATCTTATTGTCAGATTATTCCATTTTTACCCTGAAATAGATAAACCACCCCTTGTGCGATTACACTGCACTTTCCTGTCTCCTGTGCTTTTCCCACCTAACTGGCCCCAGTAGCTTCAGCTTTGCTGTTCTCTTCTGTGTTCAAAGGATGACACAAGCGGGTCTCCCACTTAAATCACTGCTACCCAGTTCCACTCAACTCTTTAGGTCCAGGTTTCAGTTATATTTCTCTTCAGATCACACAGGTCCTCCAAAACTGGCACTCGGCTGGCAGCACCGCTACATCACCTGGACTCAGGAGAGATCTAGCCAGCCACCTCACCTGAAAATCTACTGCTGCAATAACTGTTTGTTCCTTACTTATCCTTTTCAGCAGCTCTCCTGCCAAAAGACTTAAGGTAGTCATAAACCCCCCTGCAGAGAAGATGCCCTGGTCAGTGGCTCACTCCCCCATGGCTCCTTTGTCCCAGGGTCTAACTGTAAATATAAGGAGGACAGTCTGCGAACACCATGGCTCAGCCCAACACTATTAACATGTACTTCCTGAGTGCATCTGCGGAAAAAAAAAATAAAAAAACAACTGGACTAGAACTGAAATCTATATACTGCTACCCTATAGCTAGAAATCTAATGAGCATCACTACAAAGAAAAGCAAGGGGAGGGGGGAAGGGAGCAGGGGAGAGCCAAGCAGCCAGAATAAGGATAATATTACAGAATCACAGAATTATTGAAGCTGGAAAAGACCTCTGAGATCATGAAGTCCAGACTACGACTCAACAGCATCACATGGGCTAGACCACAGCACTAAGTGCCACATCCAAAGTCTCCTTAAACACCTCCAGGGACCATGACTCCACCCCTTTCTGGGGTAGTGCATTCCAATGCCTGATCAAATATTGATTAACTATGTTTTCTTTATGACAAAAAATACTTCATTATTGAAGTACTCAAATAGAGGCTTTTAAAAATTGGCATCTTTTAGCAAAGAATTGCCCTGTCCTTTCAGGTACAACTCAACATCAGTTTAAAAACTTCAAAGTAATTTGCAGTGAGGTAAGACAATACAGTAAGAAAAGACTGCTAACACACTTAGCTCACAATTCCCATGCTCTATGGGAATTTATTCTGATTCATTACAGGCTTAGACACAATTTTACATCTCAGGTTACATCTTGGCCCTATTTGGAATAAGGCGTAATCAGCTGTAGCAATATTTGGAAGCAGATTCTTCATTTAAACACTTTTCGTAATTCCAGCACAATGTGGCCATTGAAAAGAAGAGCAGTAACACTCTTCAGTTACTGAATGTGTGTAAGCAATGACCTACTCCTAGCAGGTAGCAAAAAGAAGCTGACTTTCTGCATGATCATTACAGTAGTATGCAAATATCCTGCAATCAACACAATGAAGAGATATTTTGGACAACTTATTTCTCAAGGCCGTGAACTTGAAGTGGTCCAGTACTCTTAAAAGGAGACCCAAATCTACTTTATTCTCTTCACTATTTTCTTAACAAGTCAGGACAATATTTCCCATGCTGAGATACCATCCCAGAAGCCCCTGTTGGCGTAATGAGTCTGCAGGGCACAAGACAGTGTTACGCTGAATGGTCACAGTCCCTCTGGGTGAGGGGAGCAGAGCTTTATGGAGGGAGGAGGAAAGCCCAGCCTCCAGCAGAGTCTGTCTCTCCTAGAAGACCTCCGAGACACAAGATGGCCTGATTAAATGTCCAACAGACAACATAAAAATTGCTCCTTTGCCTCTAGCTCTAGCCAACAAGATAAGATGGAGGATGGTGGTGATTCAAACTATGTCATTTTATTTTCCTTCGTTAAGCAATCAAATTCTAATTGTTGTTTATCAGCTACTTTTATTTCAGGATAATCTTTCTCTGACATTTTCAGTGAGACATATATCTTTACTTGTAGTTATTGCAGATTATTATGATTGTGAAATATCATTTTAGGTTAATCTTCCCTTTGGCATGTTCATTAAAAAGTAGGACTGTTATATTCCCTCTTTTCTCTCAATGCCACCCTCAAAGAATGAAGAAAGGCACAGGCACAGACTGCAAGCACAATTGTAGTTGCCTTCATTTATAATTATAAAAGCTAAGGAAATTCAGAATTTGCAAGTCCTTTTAAATGCGCTCATATTTCTGCACCAAGACAGAACCTCCCATTAGAGGCATTGACATGTACCATTTTTAGGTATAATCTGAAAGTCCCATACTTGTATTACATAAAAATTTAAGAATCAAATGATACACTGCAGCAAAAATGCTTTCTCAGATGGTTTCCTGTATACAAAAGTAATTTGTGGATAATAGTAATTGCGTTACCCAATTCCATAACAGAGAACTTGATCTTGCTACTTTAAATACCTCTGCACAACTACATGGAGGAATTAAAGACACTCCAAGAGTTAAATGTTGCTACCTCTAGCTTTTTTTGAAGTTCTGCTGCAGTTATTACTTTATTTATTATTTCCTAATTATGATTTTTTAAAGTGGTGATATTGTGACATTTCCATAGTAAATCATTTAAATATTTAAATCTACTTTCCATACAGAATTAGGAGGTAGACATATTACAAACTAAAGTTGTATTGAGAATAAAAAATATGCCAACCAGAAAAACATCTGTCCTGTTCACTTACTGAAAAAAAGTCCTTTAGGATTAGGTAGAAATGGATAAACTTAGAATATAGAGTTGAAATCACAACAATAATATTAAATACTTAGATCTGAAGACAATGGTCTTTTTCAAAGTGCTTTTTGGAATGTAAATGTATATTTTATCTGCCTTCTTTTTCTAAAAACACTTTCCATTATTCTTACAATATGAGAATAATGACAGTGAGAATAATATTCTCAGAGGAAGAATAATGTTTCAGTTTCTAAGTTGTCTGAATCTATGCATTAACAAAAATAGATCTTTTGGAGTCCTTTAATATAAAAAAATATTAAAATAATGAAGGAATTAAAAAAAAAATCTGTCTTTTTCTCTCTTTCTTGATTCAGCCACAGAAATTAAGCATTTCAATTATGCCTTGGAAAACTCCTAAAAGGTATTAAAACTTGCTGTTACTAATTTACTATTGGCACACTGAAGCAGAAGAGGTTAGAGCTTACACCTCATTGCCCAAGATGCATTTGTTTCAGCCACAGAACAGATACTTTCTTGCTCTTTTCTTAGCCTCACAGACCTTGCATTCCTGAGAGCACATAAAACCAACAAGCAGAATCGCAGGCATTTCCAACAGATGCTGCTCTACAGTCCACAAACCAAAGAAACCTCACTAGAAGGACCAGCTGTAGGTTCAGACACACTCAGTCTACCAGGAAACCAGCATCCAAGTACTGCACCAGTACTTTACCATCAGGCCAACCTCCATTCCCGGGCAGGGAGGTTCTGAATGGTGAGTGGATGCAGGTTTTATTCAGGTATTTTCACTAGCCTATCAATCAGCAGATAAGAACATTGTGCAGGTCAGCAGTACTACACTGAATTCAGGTTTGCATTCAGAGACAAGCAGCTCAAGCTACTTAGAGCTCTGCTTTCAGGAGAGAAAGACTTGGGGTGTAACCACCCTTATTTTGATCTGCTCTGTGAACCGACTGACCCACTCCACTTTAGAGACACAGCCAATGCACAAATCAAGGAGTCTGGACTTTGCAAGAGGCTTTACAAGAAGTGACATGACTGACCTGCTCTGAATCGTTCTGGTGAGCCTTGCACCTTCCAGGTAGCTCCACAAGTAGGTAAGACAGGCACTGGCAGCAACTGGTACAGGTCCTCGTGTCTTACGTGAAAGGTAATGCAAGAAGTCCGTGGCCCTGGCACCAAAACAATCCTGCCACTGCAAAAGGAAGGTGGTTGTTTTGTTTCTCTTCCCCTTAACTAGCTAAAAGGTGAAACCGCAATTTACTTGCGCGTAACGAAGCAGCTCCACACATTCTTACAGCAGCTCTCCAGCAAATGCTCCCAACAGGACAGCAGCCAGTGGAACCACATCACAAAAACAGTTGAAGATGAAGGCTAAGATCCAAAGCAGCAGCAAAGAAACGTTAATTCCAAAGCAGTATAAAAAGTCTACTTTTGTACTCAACCCGTCATGGAGCAGCCTGTGCTGTTACCGGGGTAAATGAGAACTATTGCAAGGTGGCTCCAATTAACATCAGATGCCAGTGACCTCCAGAGACTGGTGTAATCATTGAAAGCAGGTGGGTAAGAGGGGGTGAGCAGGCACACAAAACTCAGTTTAGGAGCTTCTTGTCATACAGAGATTTTTGAGACCTTATAGCATGTCTGCTTCGCTGTCTCACAAGATTTTCGATAGCTTTATTGTAAGATCACATAGCTATTTACAGTTATAGGATTAACAGGGGCATTTTAAAGATCTTATTAGGATTGAGACGTTTTGTACAATGCTTTGTGGTGTTAGTATCCTATTCTTAAAGATGGTACTATTTAAGAATTTTCTCTATCCTGCATAAATTCAGATACACTTACATCTTATTCATAGCAACAGTTTCAACTCTAAAAAAGATGGTATTTTCACCCTGTTGAGCAATGCACAAATCTCCTGTATTTTAGGAGGGGCAGTTGATTTCAAACCAGGATCACGCTCCTCCTACCTGTTTCAGCACTGCCATTTGCTCTGCGGCCAATGACAGGCTGAAAGGCCATTTTCAGTGAAACCATAGCCAAAGTATCAGCAGAGTAAAGCTGCCCTCTGAAAACATTACGCAATCCCTATTTTCTTGTATTTTTTTTGGTTTACAGATCAGTTTCTGTGGACATACTCAAGTAATATTGTAAAATTCAGGGAGGGGATTTTTTAAAAATGTTTTTCTTCACAGATTGTCTCTTTACAAGATGTACAACTTTATTATGTTGTTGCCCAATAATGCAAAAAGATGTTTTCTTCTGGGGAAAATGGATTTTTGGGGGCAACTGCCGGGACCACCCCAGTAGCTTCTGAAAATTTAAAATTCCTTCATAGCATGCAATTTCTATCGCAGAAGGTATGCTTGAGGACCATGTAGCACATGGCATTTAAATCTAGCTTTGGGAAAGTGATATTGAAAAAAATTTTAAAACAACAACTTCCTGGTATTCCAGTTCTACTCAACTTTAAACATTTTGTTTTTAAAAAAAAAAAAAAAGCCAGGGTTGTGTGGAGGAGGCTGGAACAGAACATGGCAAGATGGTGATAAACAACAAAATGCAGCAAACTATACAAATTCCACTTGCCGAGACTTTGCAGCATGGTACGGTTTACTTTTCATCCTCTGAAAGACCCGAGTTAAACTCAAGTGAAGTGAGGTCAGTTTGGATCTGAATCATACAAGAGCTTATACTATTGGGAAACTGCTTATCGTAACAACTGTGAGTGCCAGGATACACAAAAGTATGTTACCTATTAAACACTATTAAACTTTAAAGAAACCACCATTAGTTCAGGAAATCTTTGAGCCATGACTTGCTGAAGGCCAGAGTACAGAGGTAGCTCACACAGACCAGCAATGCTGTATGTATTGAGCTAAATGCACCTTCAGTCTAACATCATCCAAACTTGTCTCATGTTCCTAGTACATACATAGTAAATGCTGCAAAGAAGAGGAGCACACAAGGAAGTAGAAGAGAAAACATGTAACCTGTCGTGGGTTAGAGCTGGGCCGGCCTCTA
>NW_009706635.1:8075-25254 GCF_000703405.1 Apaloderma vittatum | reverse complement strand
CGGTGACTCCACCCCCTCCCTGGGCAGTGCACCCCAATGCTTGATCACCCTCTTGATAATTTATAAACTGTTACACGTTGCTCTTAGAAGAAAAATGCTTTGCCATATAGTACTTGTAGTTGTACCTCTGCAATAGCTCTCTCCAGTACTTCAGCATATATTTCAGGTGACAATGTAACTTCAGAGGCTGACGCACTTTTTACAGCTTCTTCTATCATCGCTTGAACTTCTGGGTGGTCTGCAGTTATCTCTGACATTCCTAACAATATAGATTATTTAAAATGCTTCATAAAATTCTGAAATATTTATTTCCTCTGGTCAGGAATAACTGCTAGGCGATTAAAGCCAGCCATTTCATAATTACAGCACAACACTCATTTTAAGCAATATTACACAGTCACACTGAGAAAGAATCAAATGCCACTTCTTAATGCAGTTCTAGAAGGTATTTCATAAAGATAAGTTTTAAGATCTTGGTTTGCTCCTTCATCACAAAAAACAACTCTTTTTAATTGTACAGTGTTTTCTACCACTACGTGAAACACTGTTTCAGTATGAATGGGATGGTGTTTGTGTACTAGAACAATCAGACACCTGCAGCACCTGACAATTTCCTTTGTTTTGATTTTTCTTTGATTCCTAAATCAAAAGGTTGACTAGATTATAAAGCAATCCAAACCTTAGATCAACACAGTATATTGTCAACAAACAAGAAGCCTGCATTCCCTAAGATGCAGATAATGTTCATATTAGATCCATATTTTGTTATTAATTGCTAACAAACTGGACTGTAATTGCTTTAAAATTTTGTAAAGAACACTTGGAGTGAGTTCACGTATTACAAACTAATTTGATAAAATTTGGTGAAGAACTTTTTTAAGCAACTGCAGTATTTATTACATGAAGTGTAAAATATGGGAAAAAATGCCATATTTACGTTATGTAATTATGCCAAGATTTTCCACTGATGTGGTGAAACTTTTTACGTGCACAAGTTTGCACATTATCAAGTTATTTCTGCCAAGTTACAAGCTCCCCGGGAAAGGGACAACATGTTACTGTTCCCATTCTGCAAAACACCTGAGCCCAACACAAACCCCAAACCAAACATACTTTACTGTTTTCATAGCTAAAGATACTATATTCTGCTTCTCCAATTCAAGAAATACATCTTTCTTTAGTGCTCTTTCAACATCTTTTGCTTGTACAGAATGTCATAAATTAAAGGAAGAATGTAACTGAAGGAACGAATATTTTTCTTTAAATAGACAAATTTGTAAAAACTACCTCAAAATCCACATCTATTTCATTTCCATTTTAGAATCTTATAAATATATTTCATTAATGTCCATTAATTTGATCTACCTAATAATCTATCTTCCTTGGCTGAGATGAAATATCGGTCTGCTCTGTATGAAAAAAATGCTACTATTTATAAATTACGTGAGGCTTACAAACATATTTCATTTGTTTCAGTATATTCCAACAGGTTAAAACTTAGCATATTTTTTAGTTTCTCGTACTGAAGTGGCAAAAACTCCTACTCTTGAATTCAGGTCCTCTGTTCACTGATTTTTTTGTGTGTAAATTAACACCCATTTTCCTTATCTATTAAATAATTCTGAAAAAAATCTCATGCTATAAAAAGATACGTAGCTGAAACTACCAAACTTTTAAAAAAAATACATACTTAGCTCATAAAAACGTCAGCGGAAGTTTTTTTCCTGTACTCTGACGTGGCATAATGGGTTAATATCTTTCAATGTCAAAATCAACCATTTCATTTTAGGTTTCTCAAAATGACAGCATCAGCAACAAGGTAAAAATGAAAAATAGTCCTACAAGTGCAAATGAGGAGAAAAAAATCTTTCACTTTTAAAATTGTAAGACACACTGATGGCATGGAATGACATGCTTAAAATAGCTAAGATGTAGTTTTAACCTTTTTGGATGATGTCAGGTTTTACAGTAGTCCCCTCTTCCAAGTTCATTCCCTCTCTGGTTTCAGCGGGTTCTTCAGAATCATCTATTTCCTTGACCCTACTCTGTTCTTGTAAGTCTCCTATAGTTATGAAATCATATTAAATTCACAGAAAACTAGATTAGTACAAAATGCTTTTATACAAATATTTCACAATCAAATCTATCTGACTAAACGAGTTACATGTCAGCCTTCTCTTTATCTGCAGCCTCCCAGTCTGTGGAATCCCCAACACAGCTCCTAGGAATCACAAGCACTTTTCCAGCCCTAGGTGAAGGCAAGACTAGTACCCATCAGCCTGTGAGACACAAGTGGCTCCCTAGCAATATCAGTTTATATATCCCTGTTTCTACCCTGAAAATAAAAGAGATGAGAAATATGACAAAAGTCACAGAAATATTTAAAAATACACAAGTCCTGAACGCTTGTTCAGAACTAATTTCTTCTTTCAAAAAGAGCTCAGAAAATTTTCTTATTTACTTGTGGCCCTCAACTGCAAAGGATTTATATATAATATCAAAACTACTGAAGTCTACTCATCTATTGGCTTGACTGCATGTTCTTTTAGTTTATTTTTAATGCACAACAATCTAACAACTTCTGTAAGATTTTCTAAGTTGATGTGACAGCAATTGCTTCAGTTAACATAAAGCAAGTAAGATAGCTTCAAAGACCATGGAATATTTTATTCACCTGATTCTCTTGACTGTTTTGCTAATTCCAATCTATTTTTCACTGCTGTTATAGCCTTTTCTACTGCATCCCTTCGCACTTGCTCAATGTTTTCTTCTTTTGATTCTTCCACATGTGCTTGAATGAGTTTGGCCATATCAAGAACCTAGTGAAATTATTTGAAAAAATAAAAATATCACAGAAGAGAAATATAGCATCTGATCCAACTTCCATATAAAGAAATGCATTTAGAAATGCTCTGCAAATTTTAGAAGAAATCACATATAATTCAAGTTCAGGATTTTTTTTTGTTGAAAAAGAATTTCTAAATTAGATTTCCACCTAATTGTCTTAGATACAACAGCTATTCATAATATTCTTATACTAATACAAAATCTGACACATAAATTTTTTTTAATATATAGGGAAAATAAAAAGATTTTTTGTATTCAGCTACTTTTACATAAGTTAATTCCACTAAATTACTGTTTCCTCTGTAATCGATGTTTGCAATGTGTATGTTAATAACACAAGTATAAGAATCTGCTGAACTGATTCCCAAGCCTCAGCTGATACCCTTGTTACATAAAAAATTTATAAACTTACCTTTCCTTTATATTTGTGTGCAATTAGGTTACAAATTGTTGTTCTTCCAGAGAATGGAGGACCAAATACTAGCACTTTACAAGGAGGAAGTGGCATTGGTGGCAACAGGTAAGGCCGTGGATTCAACATAAATGTTTTCAATGCCTCTGGGGATGACAGCATGTACATTTTACCTAGAAAACTTAAAACAGAAGAGAAGCTAACAGATATAGACAGTCTGTGAAATAGAAATAAAAATAAAAAGTGTCAAATTTCACTAACCTGACAGCCAATTCTCGGTTTCCCATTACGATATCACCTTCCTTTAGAGCCACGGGACATGCTTGCCCCCATCTACTTCTACGCCATCGATATCTGGGTGCTATTAAGTTGTAAGATGACAGAACACGGAGAAGTTCATCCTGTTTATAAAACCAGCAATAACAGTATATGTAATTTTTGTCTGAAGCTACATATGCCTTGCTCTTAGCCTGTTTGGAAATATTTTGTTGGAAAATAAGCAAACCTAAACAGAAAACCACATCACACTTTTTAGAATATTTTGTAAAAATTTATGTATTTCATAATTGGTTTTGTATTTTATTTAATTAAAACAGTACTTAAAATAGTTCCTGTAGGCTTCATTTGTTATTTTCATAAGTTTAAAAAAATTGAAGAGGTACAAATCAGCCACATATTGAAGATTACAGAAAATTACCAGGATTTCTTCTAAAGGGAATGAAGGAAGGACCACGGTCTGTAGGGGGGAATAGCAAGATCATATTATTTCTTTTAGGCATGTGGAAATGTCATGTGATAGTCATTAATGTCATTCAGTTTCATAGACATTTTACAGAAGCTGAATAGTGAGTGAATCCTAAAGTTTATGTACTATTCTAAATAATTCAGAATAGTACAAACAAGCACTGGCTGTGAAAAACTGCATAAGGACCTTCAGAATCTAGGAAGCCAGGCATATTCTAAATAATTCAGAATAGTACAAACAAGTGCTGGCTGTGAAAAACTGCAGAAGGGCCTTCAGAATCTAGGAAGCCAGGCGTTAAAACAACATTTTTACACAGACAATGATGAATTGTCATTGACTGTCACTACTCAGGAATAGATCTTGGAATTATAATACATACTTTCATGAAAACATCTGGTCAATGCCCAAGAGCAGTCAGAAAACCATCCTGAATTTTAGGAACGTTTAGCAAAGTGAAAATAGAAGATGAAGGTTTATTTTTTTTTATTGTATAAATTCTGCCACAGCTATGTGCATTCTGCTACCCTAATCTCCCAAAGTGCACAGCAGAATTGAAGAAGTTTCAAAACCATTCTGCTACCCTAATCTCCCAAAGTGCACAGTAGAATTGAAAAAGTTTCAAAACTGGGTTATATGACTGATCAATCACACAAAAAGATTTTCATGAAAGAAGAAATAAGATTAAGTAGCCTACATTCAGCTATGCCGGATGTTGCTAAATCTGTATTAGGATGCTGGTTTTCATTCGGGAAAAGAATGAGGGCTAAACTATGAGTCAGCTGCTAAGATTGTTTTCCTTTGGCTAGAGTTTCTCTATTTTTTGCAAAGAATTCATTCTTCCTCTACTGCTAAACCAAACATTTTGTTAAATATCTTATTATAACTTTTTTTTTTAATAACAGACTTAACCAAACATTTTGTTAAATATCTTATTATAATCATCTAACTTCTTTTTTTTTAATAACAGACTTTTTTTTTCATACTCTTTTAAGTCGATTTTAGTCGCAGCATTACCTTAAATTCACATTTCTGGAAAACTGAGGCTCAAAAAATGCCCTTACTGCATGGTAAAACAAACTGAAGAAACTGTTTGTTTTGAAACTAAGGCATTATAATATAAGCTTACAGCAGAAAATAAAAAACATTTTAATAAGTATTACAGTCGATCACATTTTAGAAAAACACACTTACACTTTCCAGTCCCTCCAGCATTTCTTCTTCTGGATTTGGAAGTCTAATTATAGGAGCTCCATTTTGAACACCCAGCGACTGAAGCTGAACTGCCACTGACTGAAAAGAAAATCACTCTTGACTTAGTACCAATCAAACCTGCTTTTAGGATTTAAAAGGACCCCCAAAGTATTCTTAAAAATGTAACTCACTATTAATATAATGGCTACATATACACCAAGGCCCAATTTCTAGCTTGGAGTCAAACTAGTTATTGAGCTGAATTTTAACAAGCTATTTGGTAGATACAGGGAGTGCAAAATGCCAAATCACAGCCTTTACATCTCCTCATTATGTTGTGAATCCCAAGCCTTCTAAAGGAATAGGCTATGAAGGATTCTGTCTCACAAAGCAGTGAAAATATTTAGATGAGCCCCAATCCGAAAAGGAGGAAAATCTCTTTAGGAGATCAGACTATGCACACTTGGAAATAATACAGCTTTGGGCAACGTTTTTAAAAAGATACTTAAACCAGATGTCTGCCAATGAGAATTAGATGATGTTACATTTAACTGAAGTATTTCCTGAATGCAATCTGGCTTGAATGCAACCGTTCTTTAGATGAAAAAGGAAATGTTGTCATGTTTGAACTAGCTTCACAATAGATATTTGCCTTACTTGTAGGTAAAATGGTTGGAATCATTATATTACTGGATTGCCTTTACTACAAATCTTCTGAAGTAATGTTCACAAACAGGTTGTAAATGAGGAAATCTTATGTTCCAACTCTGCAAAATTAACAGGTTTTTTTTTTTCCCAATAGGACTAATCCTGGTAGTAAAGTTAAATATAAATTGAAATAATACTTACAGAATTGTAATTGATTCAATTTGTTTCAAAAAACAGAAAGAAAACTGCAAGAGCAGCACATTTCCTACATTGCCAAAGACAACCTCTCACTTCATTTTCAACCTAATAATTAGGTTCTGATTTGAAGCAACTCTTATTTCTAAGGCAGAGGATAAGATTATTTATCTTCAAGATTTGTCACTGTAGCTTTTTTAATAGGGAGGACAAGTTGCTGTGCTATGAGCTAAAAATCTAGACACAAGCCCTCAGCAAAATTGTCGAAAGGAAAAGAATCAAGTGTCTTCTATTACACTGTAAAACAATATCAAATTTCATAAAAACTCCACCAGTATTTTAGACACCAGTACAAAATAAGCCAATTCTGTAAATATATCATACTGAAAATGTTTTAATTTCTCATGTTAATAATGATATCTTACACTAATACACAAAATACAGTGCTAAAAACAGACTGATAAAATACAGAAGAGGTTGTAGCCTGCCTGAAAATATTTGCATGAAACATATACGTAAGCCTGGCAGCAGTGCAGTGAACAGTATAATTGCTTTGGCAGAGCAACAAAAGCAACCATTTCAAAGGTCATGTTTTCTAGCTGTAATTAAGCGGGTTTTATAAACAGCTTAAAATTTTCCCAACACGTTAATAAAGAAAACAATCCACAGAATTGAGAAATTATTTTCTAGTGGAGGTTAATTAAGTTGATGCATAGCTAACTTACTAGAAAGAGATCATCCGGTTGCTGATTTCCATCCAGTTCAATGAGATGGTGACAAACCTGTTCAGCCATCAAGTCCTGTTTAAGAACAGAGTCATGCTCATCAACTGAGCATAGTTTGCCAGATATGGATAGTGAAGCTCATTGTTTTCCTATACATATCAAAAGCTGGGCTCCTGTGGACTTCAGCAGAACCAAGATTCATTGTACTAGTGACTTATAAAATCTTCTGGTGAGAAACTTTTATTTGGTGATGGGTAAGTACAGAGAGAATTCCAAAAGTGGAGTTATAAGAGGTTCAGAAAACAGACTAGATACCCTAGCTCAAATGCATAAGAGCTACAAAGAATCAAGATACAGTAATGTTTGGTGCGTGAATTCAACTTCTAATTGTATAACTACCTTAATTCTTTGATGGAAATTGGTGAAAATGTCAATTAACAGACTTCTTGGAAATACTAGTCATGAGACCAATGTTTTCTTTTTGGTCTTGACTCTCAATTTCTGTAAAATTTGAGCGATATACTTGATTTTCTGACTAGTAAATGAGGTATTAAACTAAAATAGACCTCCCATGTCCATTGTTAATGTTTCTGTCTGAGGACTGAGAAAACTCACTCCATTCCTGAGAGATGTTAGTCTAACCTCAGCCTTGAAAAGGCCTAGTGATGGTGATTTTACAGCTTTCTAGGTAACGTATTCCAGTTCTACACTACACAGATGGTCAGAGTTCATTTCCTTGCATCTAGTCTAAGTCTTCTATACAGTAAATTAAATTATTTTTCCTATCTTGTTGATTTAGGTAAAAACTAATGACTTCTTTCTAATACTCTTCTACAGAGAAGATACTAGTACAATACATATTATTAGTACATCCATAATATTTGGTTTTGCACAATAGCATCACATTTATTGACTCAGTTTATGACTAACTAAAATGCCAGGCTGCAATACTGAGGTCTAGCCAATTATTTCACTTGTAGTTGTTCCCTGGGTTCCTTCTCTAAGTGTAGTATTTCACATTTATTTCTACCTAATTTAATCCTAACAACTTATCAAGAAATCTAACTTTGTTCTCAAAAGTTGTTTCTACCTATTTCAGTTTGGTGCAAACTGCACATCTTAAAAGCTTTTTTTCCAATTTCATCATCTCATCCTCTACCTGGGCTGGTGTCAGATCCCCATGTTCTTTTAACGTATTAGTGGACCACTAAGTATGTTCACTAATACATTCATCTTTAGTGAAGCCTAAGTAAGACCTATCAAGTGGAATGTGTTGGAAGTGTTGAAGTTTGGTCTATATCCTAAAGTAATTTAATCTAAACAATTTTCCATTAGCGTGCTTACAAGAAATCCATGTGAAATTGTATAATCATTAAAGGTAGAACATTTTTTGCCTTCCCCTTCACAGCAGTAACAAGTCTGTTACTCTAACAAAGAACAACGTACCAGTTTTACGCAATTTTTTCCTATGGGTTTATCTAATTCATAGGGAAGTTGAAGGACATAGATAAATGTTAACTGTCAAGTGTGTAGCAAACATGAGGCTTTTGCAGTTACTTGTACCAGGAGATTTTAAAAAAAAAAAAAAGCATACATAATCTGCAGGCAGTGAAGCAGGTGAGGAAGGAATGGACATCTATTGGAATGGAAGGCAATGGATGCAAAGTGCACATTTCTGATGGGATAACATGCTAAGGCTCTTCAAATACTTCACTTCCTAGATGAAGAAGGCCTCTGTGGTGGCACATATGGTTTCACTTTTAAAACTCAAAGTGGATTACTTTATCTTGGCTCCAGAGTAGAAACAATACCTACGGATGACAACTTTCTATCAATGATTGCAGTATGAATTTCAGAACTTGGGGATATGTTGTAGCCTGCCTTGTGTCCACCTCCATACAATAAATCTCAAACTTAAAGAAAAATTAAAATAAATACTGCAAGGTATTTTAAAAATTCATTTTTATACATTATCATATTATTTTGCTTTTTCTTACTTCTAAAGGATGAAGCATTATATCCTTATACATTCCAATTCTTTCCTCTGCATTTTCAAGAATATCTTCAGGCCTCTGCACTAACTGATGCAAAAATTCTGACATCATAAGTGGATCTTCTGCAGTCTGCAGAATGAAAAGTTAAATATTTCAAGATACAGAAATTATACAGAGTACTAAACTAATTTTTGTCTTTACTCAAAGGTAAATAAAGTAGCTCTCCAGAGTACTGCAGCGAGTATTAGCCCAGTGATTGCTGACCGTGATCCTATGCTGATGATGTGTAATTTCTGCAAACTGAGAGGACGTGGCTAGAACTTGCATTGGTAAGTCTCTGGACAGCATTATAAACCAGAGCAATTCAACATGAATTCAAAATTAATACCTTCATGAAAAAAAAAAAAGAAAATTCATTTGTAGTAGTCTAACATCAAAATCAGAAAACAAGCTTATGTTCTCCAAATACTAGTAAAACTCGTTTCAGCAAACAAAAATTAAAGCTTTTATTTACTTAGATGAAGAAACACAATAGAGTGACCATTCTGATAAATCCTTTTATGTATTATCTCACATTTATTACAGCAGAACAGAAACTGAATTAAGATTAAAGTTGAGCAAAATTAATTGATAATGTAGTATAGAGATATCTTGGAATATCAGAATTTGTTCTGCTTTGTCTAGAGTACATTATAAAACTCTGCACTGTTTAGAAATTACCAATATTTACCTCCTCCTCCTCTTCTTCTTCTTCTAGCTTTTCTTCTTCTTCTTCATTCTCTTCTGCATTCTCTTCTTCATCTTTCTCATGCTTTTTAATAACATTAGGATCCCACTGGTTCCTCTGATATACCTGCCCTGAAATAGGGTGTTGTCTTTGTCCTGTTATTCTTTGGCATAAGTCATAATCTGGACACTAGCAAGGAATAATTAAAAAGAAATAATGTGTTCATTTTACTGCTACGGCTTTTGTTTTTCCTCTGAAACTGAAGAATAGCAGGTAGGAGTTTGGCAAATATTTGGATTCATAAAATTCTTCTCCAATAATATTCTGAGTAAACACAAAATTTTCAAAAGCAGCAAATATTAAAAAAAGACTTAAACACGTGCATAGTTTTTCCCCATCAGCATTTTACATTCCATATTCAGAACTGTAACCACTACTTACGCACATTTTACCATGCAAGTTATACCTTGTAGTATAACAAGTGTAGGTACAGTTTCTGGATAAAAGTATTTGGCAGACAGGTTTGTGATTGCTCTTGCAATTACTGCCAAAGTGGTTTAGACTTGAGCAAGATTAAGTCAATTTTACTAGGTGCCTCTGACCTCTCAGAGCTCTGCTATTACCCAAAAGCATAGTGCCACTGTGTCAGAGGATAAAGGAGTTCAGCAGTTTGCAGCTCCGGCAGAGTAAGCAATGATCTTTCCATAAAAAGCCCATTAAGCACAAATGCAGTTAACATTAAACACAGATAAATCTGGGTGTGGTCTGTGGGGATAAAATTATCAATTTTTAAGATTTGGGAGGTCTGCCTAAGAAGTTTTTCCTAACTAAACATTCTAACTAAAACATTTACTCTAACTAAAACATTCCTTTCAACTGAAAGCTAATGGTCTGTGACTGTTTCCACCTCTCCACTTCTGAGCTAAGATAATACTGGGTGTCCCACTCCTAGAGGCTCTACCCAGAGCCTTCTTTCTACTTTGTCATATTACGTACTGTTTGATTCCTTCTTAGAAGGAATGGCTGTTAGCAAGCTACTTAAGGAGTCCATCCATTCCTGGGACGGATACCTGACACGGTTAACATTGAAAGGAATTTTTTTCCTCATCTCTCTCTTTTTATTTTCTTCTTTTTTTTTTCTTCTTTTTTTTTTCCTTCTTTTTTTTTTCCTGAAGCAAAAAGCTTGTTGGGTCTCTGCAACCACTGAGCAAAGAACAGGGGATCAGAGGGCAAGATGCTGTCTGAATGTTTGATCACTATTATCATAGTTAATAAAGCTTCTACCTGGCCTATCCTAAATTGCTGTTGCATTAATATGCACTTGGAGTCCCCAAATCTCCAACAAGTCTTAAGAAGGGTATCTTAAAATTCTCCTATGGAATTGAGGGTGAGGCAGAACAAAACAAATAATCATTCTTCCTTTCTAAAGCACTAACATCTACACTTCAAACAGCAAGGCAAGCGGTAGGCAATACTGGAGACTCCTGGAATGCATTAAGCCAGGTAACGGACAGCCCTAGCAGAGGTGATGTAATTCTGGACCTGATGGTCACCAAGGCAAGTGAGTTAATCAGTGGCGTCAAGACGGGAGGCAGCCTGGACTGCAGTGATCACGCACTGATGGAGTTCACAGTCCTGAGGGATATGGGTCAGGCAAAGTGTAAAAAGTCAGGACCCTAAATTTCAGGAAAGCAACCAATAGGACCCCCTGTGAAACTGCCCTCAGGAACAAGGGAGCAGAACATAGCTGGCTCATCTTTAAGGACACCTTCCATAGAGCTCAAGAGCTCTCTATCCCGCAGTGTAAGAAATCAGGCAAGGAAGGCAAGAGATCACCATGGCTTATTCAAGACCTGCTGGTCAAATCAAAGGGCAAAAACACACAGGCAGTGGAAACAGGGACAGGTATCCTGGGAAGAATATAGGGATGATGCCTGGCTATGTTGGGATGGGGTCAGGAAGGCCGAGGCACAGCTGGAGCTGAACTTGGCAAGGGATGCAAAGAGTAATAAGGACTTCTACAGGTATGCCAGCCAGAAAAGGAAGGTCAAAGAAAGCATATGCACCCTGAGTAGCAAGACTGGCAAGCTGGTGACCACAGAGGAGGATAAGGGCGAGGTACTCAGCAACTTTTTTGCCTCAGTCTTCACTGGCAACCTCTCTTCCCACACTTCTTGAGGGGATGGACTGCAAGACACGGACTGGGAGAGTGAAGTGTCTCCCCCTGTAATAGAAGATTAGGTTTGTGACCACTTGAGGAACGTTAAAATACATGTCTATGGGACCCGATGAGATGCATCCCAGAGTCGGAGCAGTGAGACACCTCTCCTATGAAGTGAAGCTGAGAGTATCGGGGTTGTTCAGCCTGGAGAAAGCTCTGCAGGAACCTTCCAGTGGGCTTCCAGTACTTAAAAAGGGCTGTCAGGGTTTGAGTCTGGCAAGGGTTTTTGGTAGTGGGGGAGGGCTGTGATGGATGGCTCCTTTCGAAACTTCCAGAGCCTCCCCCAGCACCAGGTGAAAGTTGGACCCACCTCTGGCCAAGGCCAGGGCAATTAGCACCTCTGTGAACAATGTATTTATAAGAGGGGAATCCTGCTGGGCCTTTGTCTTTGTGTGCTCTCTTTTGTGTTGGGGAGTATTTCTGTTTGGAGGAGGTGTTGGTGAGAGGAGAGCAAAAGGATGTGGTCAGTGAGGAAGGGAGAGGGCAAAGGCATCAGGGCAGAGCATTTCCCTGGAGCCCCGTGGTGACTGAGATGGCGGGGAGATGATTGCCTGCGAATTGAGATCGCAGTGAAATGTTCAGGATGCAGCGGCATGTGGAGGACCCTATACCACGGGAGAGAGAGACCACACAGGAGCAGAGGACATGCCCAAAGCAATGCCCAACTCCAAGGCTGGTGCCACACTGCTGGAAAAGACTCACGTGGAGGGAAAGGATTGCCTCCCATGAGATGGACACCCTGTGGCATCAAGGGAAGACTGTAACAGCCAGATGGACCACACACACCACCCCCTGCCCTTCTTGCACCAATGGGGAGCAGGAGGTAACTGGGAAGAAGGGAGAAGTGTGGGGGGGAAGGGTCTGTACGATTGGGTTGTATTTATTTATGTATTTCTCTCACTATCCTGCTCTCATTCAGTTAATAATTTGTGGTGGTAGATTAAATTTATGTTTTCTCCCCAAGTCTAGTCTGGTTTCTGCCCAAGACCATAAGTGGTGAATGAACCCTCTTTGTCTTAATCTCAATCCTTGAGCCTTTTTGTTGAATTTTCTCACTCCTCATTCCTCTTGGTCAGAGGAGTGAGAGACTGGCTGTGCATTATTTTTGTTGCCAGTCCAGGCAGTCAGCTCAAACCACAACAGGGGCCTATAAGAAAGATGGAGACAATCTCTTTAGCAGGGCCTGTTGTGATAGGACAAAGAGTAAGGGTTTTAAACTACAGGAGAGTAGATTTAGACTAGATACAAGGAAGAAATTTTTTACAATGAGAGTGGCAAACAGTAGAACAATTTGCACAGAAAGATGGTGGAAATCCCATGCCTAGAAACATTCAAGGTCAGAGTGAACAGGGCTCTGAGCAACCTGATCCAGTTAAAGATGTCCCTGCTTATCACAAGGGTGTTGGACCAGATGGCCTTTAAATCATTCTATATATGAAAAACCTGAGATAACAAGTTGTTAAGTTCAAATTGTTATAGGAATGGAGAACTGATTTTCTACAAATTAAGTCTTGAGAGCATGGAAGTAAAACTCACATGGACTTAAATATGGCAAAGTGATAGACTAGGTCCAGGCACGGAAGATTAACATCTGACAGATCACATAGATATGACAACTAGAATCAAAATCCCTATCAGAATGGAGCCCAACACCAGAGGCTGATTATTCAGTTGCCTCAGCAGCTCATTCTGTGCATTCAGAGTAAAAGACAAAAATAATCTAGCTGTAATAGATAAAATATTGCAAGAGGAAGGGCCTGAACCCTTGTTCAGGATTATACATACTATTTGTCTGCATGGAGTCTGACAAAGTAGGCCAGCTAGTATTCTCCCTGGTGAATAGCTGAGCACAATCTGAAGAATGGCACAGGCTTAGGGCAGTCCCCAAAGCGCAGTTCGGACGTGGCCACCCCATTCTGACTAACGAAGCAAGTTAGCAGAGTTCTGCCAAAGCAATTGGCCTGATGTCTGAAGAGCTACCCTTGTCATGTTTTATTTACTAATATGGACATAGCCAGCAAGTCCACCCTTTTGAGTTATGTTGAGCAAGTCTTCTTAATCCTACACTAACAATGATTTATGGTAATGTTTCTCTATTTACATTAGAGATACTTTTGTAAGCTATGTGGTGTGTCACATTGCTACTCATGAAAAAATTGAGATTTGTAAATGAGATGAATTAGTAGTGACTAAGGAGCAGTTCCACAATTAATGAGTAAAAAATAACACAATTTGCTTTCAAACTTCCATACATGAAAAATTTCTTCCTGAAACACATCAATGGCATATGTATTTTGTATCTAAAATCTAGTAATAACAATGTTATTCAGTTTTCTTTTCTTGAAAACCTGCATCTTCTGACTGGTAGAGGTGCAAAAAACCGTAACTGTTACTGAAGTTTCAGGAAATGTTCCTTATTTTACATGAGGAATGTTTATAATGAAACAAGTTATCGTAATTCCATTCCAATATAAAAGAGAATGATTTATTATTTCTTGATAAATGCTATACTCCAATGCACAAGGGAAAATATTATCTTTTAACTTATGCAGCATACAAGTCCACTGAAAATTAGGAAAATTGCTAGCAAGTTACTGAAGATGACAATACCTTAATGTTAATCAGGAAATCTGGTTTTAATTTTAGATTCTTTATTTTTTCTATTTGCTGTGAAATAGTCATGTATTCCTCTGAGAGAGAAGGAAATCCACTGAGAACATAACCTGCCAAATACATGTCATTAAATACATGTCATTAAATACATGTCATTAAATACATGTCATTAAATACATGTCATTAAATACATGTCATTAAATACATGTCATTAAATACATGTCATTAAATACATAAGACTAGTCATACTCTTCTGCTTTAAACAATACATCTATTTAGTGGCACAATTTTAAACCATGCACGTTATATAACACTGAAAAAAATGTGTATCATGTCTACTTCAGAAACACAGATAACGTCTGTTTTCAGCTTGATATAGGACTCTCAGAGTTTGTTAACTCAGTTAAGACATATAAGCAATATGTAGAAATTGAAGATCATACTCAGACTACCTACTTCATGTTCCATTTCAGATATAGTTGTGTCTAAAAAGTAACAAGCTTTTAGTGACTATTTTTGCCACTAAAAGACTTTGTAAAAGGCATTGAAAAAAGTAGCCACTCTAAGATACAAAGCATGCTATGGACAGTAAAGGGAGCCTGAACAACTCTCTGGAGTGCTCCTCCTGGGTATTAAAACCTCTCGAGAGGGTACACAGTATGCATACTGAGGCACCTAACTTGGCAAGCATCCCTTCAATGGATTCAAAATACTGAGTCCCCTTTGCAAACAGACACTGACTCTATCTGACAAGCATGGTGGTAATAATGCCTTTTTCCTAACGTTAGAATGCTCAGCCTCACAGATGAACTTGTGGCTGCAAGTTCCTAGGAGAGTACTGTAACTACTAGTAGCTGTGCACCGAGCAGTAAGTACTACTATATAGCAAGGATCTCAATATTCAAGATGCTATGAGAGACTAAACAAGAATCAGGTGGATCTTTTTTTTTAGCCTAATAATGAGAATATTCCCTTAGAGAAACGGTGCATACTCCAAACGCTTAGAAGTTTACATGATAACATTTAAATGCAAGTCTATGCAGCACAAAAACATAGCAGCAGTCTTTGCAAGAGATACTAGGACTGCAGGCTTCTCCTTTTTTGCAGAGCTACTACCCAAAGATGCAAAATTTATAGAAAAGGATAAGCAAGAGAAAGGGCAACGTATAGTGATTCCTCTAGGAAATTAAAATCCTGTATTCTAAGGTGTTGAAAACTTCAGAGAATTCTAGTAGTGAGATGTGAGCAGTTTGCACAGCCTCTGCTTATCAACACATCCTGGATAACAACAGCTGAGTGTAACATGGGAAAAGATTATCCCAAACTGTTTCTTCTCTGAGAGGGTGTTTGCCCCCAAACTGGTAGTGTTGCGGGCGACTAACAACAATGAAATTTACTTAAGGCAACCATCAACCACATCAAATAGTAACCACGGAATTACCAAGAAACTTCTGAGCAGAGAAGGTACCGTCTTGAAAAGAAGCATTAAAGAGTGAGAGCAAGGTAGAAGAGCAGCAGCCTAACCAGGTTTGATGTGCCGGCACCAGAACCTTCTGCCTAGGCCTGACACAGCCGCCTCGCTGTCGGATGCTGTGAATAACCTACATTTCAACTGCTGGGCTGACAGAACAGGGTTAATCGCACAGTGACCCACACCTCAAGGATGTGTGTGTGAGCTCATAGGGACCTTTCTCACCAGTGTGTGGATTAGTAGACTGCAGGAAATGGCACACACAGGCAAAGCTAGTTTTCCCACCACATTTCCAACACAAAATGTATTTAAATAGACAAATGTGCATTCTCAGAAAAATGAATGTGTGCTTGTCAGTTCCACTCATTTTTGAGAGAGCGTTTGCATGCATAACCATGCAAATTTGAGTACACTCTCTGGAATTAGTTTTAGGAGGGTGTTCAGATAGGTGTTTATTAATATTTGGTAAGGGCCCAGTGCTGTGGTTTGGCTGTTGTGTGGCTGACACTGAACCTTTTCACTGATCACTAGTTCACTGACTGTCAGCTAATTACTTGCCCTTAATAAATCAATAGAAAACTTTGGTCCTGAATTGACTTAAATCATTCTAATTAAGCCATTTTCCTCTGTGATAATGACATAGATTTTTTTCCTTAGCAGATATTATTTAGGTTAATGTGATATGGACTTCTTGTTGTTTTCATGTTCTATTTAAAAAAAAATGAATTAGCAAACATAGCAGCTACATAGAGGTTATAATTCCATATTTTCTTCCTTACAATATCCTAAAATACAATTATGCCTGTTATTTTCCATTGCGTGTGTTACTTTAAAAAGGGGGCCAGTTAGCTCAGTCAGTTGAGCGTGGTGATAACGATGCCAAGGTCACCGGTTTGATTCCCGTTCGGTCCCCATGTGTTGCCTGATCTAGTCGAGAGGTGGCATCCCTGGTGACAGGGAGGCTGGATTCAAATGATCTCTAAGGTCCCTTCCAGCCTAGGCCGTTCTATGAATCTATGAATCATAAATCTGGTGGTTCATTCTATGAACTAGCTTAGAAGCTTCATATCGCACCTACTTCAGAAGTAAAATCAAAGTAATCTGTTGTTGATGGCTTACAATTTTTAAGCATTAGTGTTTGCTTTAGCACTTCTGAGTATCTGACACACCAGTCTTCAACAAAATACACTTATTATTTAAGTCAGAAGAATATGATTCAAAAGAATTCTTTATTGTGTGTATTGTTTAGAAACATAATTGCTAAACAAAACTGTGTATGTTAACAAATGTGAATGTTAAAAACAAACGTTAACAGTAAAAAACTCAGTCTCTCATACAACATTTCCTAAAATCTTTAATGCATAATTAATGTAAAATTAACTGATTAGCT
>NW_009706635.1:0-8057 GCF_000703405.1 Apaloderma vittatum | reverse complement strand
CCTGCTGAAAGCCTCCTTAAGCATTTCAACGATTATATTAAGATAATAGTTACTAATCAAAAAGTAGTTAGAACTAGAAAATACTAAAAGTTGGGTTGGAGATGAGTTCTAGTTGATAGAATAACCTACATCTTCACTATTTTTCCTATTCCTGGCCAATTAGGGGTTTCTGTAATACAGAAAACGGCTACAAGAACCAAACTTTTACCAACTTTATAGTCATTATTACAGTCTCTGTGGTCAGCACCAGAAAAAAGAAACTACAGTTTCTTTTAATTTTTTTTCTACTTTCTCTTTGGGAAAGCAGTTTCAGACTCTAGCAGCACTAGTCTTAACAGCCTCAATTAACATAATCTTTCTTCAAAAAGATGGATTATTACCAGTTAATACTATTTTCATCTAACTTAGTGACAAAATGCAAAAGGAATAAGCAATGTTGTTAGTAGAAAAAAGAGTGTAGTGCTTTGCATTTTCAATAATCTGATTTCCTTCTTTTTCATTATTTTAAATGTTTAAAATATTTTTACTGGTAGGTTGGGTTTTGTTGTTGTAGAAAATCACAGAATCATAGAAACACCAAGGTTGTAAAGGGCCTTAAGATCATCAAGTCCAATCTTATAGAAGTATTCAAGAAAAAAATAATCTGTATTTTAAATCCTGAAGCTTGTAGAGCCAGGTAAGATTGTCAAACAAGAGTCACAGCAACACTTAAAATCTGGGGCAGATTCATTTTTTCAAAATTAATACAACATAGGACTGGTCTGATACTTTCTTATCTTCCATATTAGTAAATTAATCCCTAAATACACTCTCAGTTTATGGATATTCCACAACTCAAGGAGCACGAGAAAAAGTGCCACTACCTAATATGAAATAAATTACATTTGAGCACTAATGGATGTGAAGTGTCAAAATTATAGCTAGCTCATTCTAAGAAGCTTAGGCTATAAATATACTTACCAAAATGAGCAACTTCTGGTGACTCAATCTTTTTCAGAATCATTTCTGTAACCAGTTCTTCAGAAATACTTTGACCTTTAAAAAGCAACTCTTGACACTAAGGTAAAATGCAAAACATAGTCTTACATAATATGTATTTGTCAAGAACGTGACAAAACTCATTAGATTAGACCTTTACCTGAAGCCCATATTCTGTTTCTTCACGAATATTCATTTGAATAACTTCCAAAGCTGAGGAAGCACATCAGACAAAATGAAGTCAAAATAATTAATACAAAATATTGTATATACAGACATGTACATTCACGTACATACACAGGAACACACATGTGGTCCAAGCAACCAGACTATTTTTGAATGAACAGCCATTATATGCATAATGAAGTGCCATTGTTACATTTTGTTCATCCAGAACTTGGTGCTTTCTGGGCAGATGTTTTTCCCTAGAATTTCACATTACAGATACTACAGAAAAATGCACAACAGCAGCCTTGCAGGATTATGTTAATCGTCGGTAATTATTTAAAGTACCAATTTAGATGAAATTAACATTACTGCCTTGTAATCCAGAGATGAGTATTTGATCTTAAACATTTCCCAAACTTTAAAAGCAAGTTTTAGAAAAAGAACTGTTTAGACACACAAAACCATCTGCTGTAAAAATAAAAGCCCTAAAACCCTACTCCTTATATAGTCTAATTATCTAAAATTAAATAAATACTTAATTTGACACCCATCGGATTCAAAGACCTGCCCTCTGTCTCTGTGGACAGTGACATCCCAGCAGGATCAATGATCCTGGAAGTCTTTTACACTTCTCTACCATTGAAATAAGCAGACACTTAACAAAAGGTTTCAAGAGTGACCCTTATGGCTACATCCATATTATCACTAAACCAGGCCAGAGAAAGGTCCTGAAGCCAAGTGGCTTCATTAAAATTTTTCTTCCCAAAACACAGTGGCTGTTTTCAAACTGTTCCTACTAGTAATGCAGTCTGTTGCCCATGCTATCCTTCATACCATGAATGGAAGTTCAGGAGAGCAGTATTTGCCATGGGCCAAAACTGAGGGAATGAACTAACAAACAATAGAGACAACTGAAAATCGGCGTTGTACGTGTATCCTGGCCCTGCTTTATTTATGGGTGTTGATTTATTCATCGGATAAATGGATAGAAAAAATGTTGTCAAATTAAAAAGACTGTGAACACCTTTCCTATTTAATACTTCTCTGTTTTGAATTATTTTTTAAAATAAAAAATATCTTGCAGGATAAGACGATTAGAAGCGTTGGACATACTAGGAAAAGCCAAAAGAGCTGGCCATGTTCAGTCTGGAGGAAACAGGACAGCCCTTACTGCTGTCTAAAACTACATACTGGGAAGGTACAAAGACAGAACCACTGTCTCACAGAAATGCAGACAGGACAGGAAGCAACAGACACAAGTAGAAACATAAGAAATTCCAGTGGGGTAACTAGGAAGCAATTTTTCATCAGGAAGGTGGTCACACGTTGGAAAGCGTTGCCCACAGGGATGGTGGAGTCTCCATCTTTGGAGATATTCCAGACTCAGCTGGACACAGCCCTGAGCAACCTGCTCTAGTTGATCCTGTTCTGAGTGGAAGGTTGGACTCAATGACCTCTGAAGGTCCTTTCTGAGCTGAATTTTTCATGTTTATGTATGCTTAATTCTTTGTATCTTTTTTGCTGTGGAAAATGAAGAAAAATCTATTAGCAAAAGTTGAAGGAAGGAGTGTGTGCACACATGTGGGTACACTAGACAAGAGAAGATTAAAAGAAATTTGAGCAAAAGAAGTACAAATCTACTAGAAATACATGAAAAATTACATGAAAATGTAATAAGTGAAATTTACATCAGTCATTAAAAGTAACTTTCTAATGGCAAAGACTGTGTTACAGAGATAGACTACCTGAAGATTTTTAAAACCAAATTTGATATATGTTTGTCAATAACAGTTTTAATACATTCAAACTGGCTAAAGTACATTCCTAAGGTCCCTTCAGTTTCGATCTGATCTATGTTTTGGACAAGGTATCATTTTTTTGTTAGACAATCTTATGAATTTAAAATTCTATATTTACATAAGTCAAAAAAGCACTTCATCAAAAAATAATTTTACCATATTATAATTCCACCTCTTCAAAATAAGATAAAGACACTTATTTGATAAATAACCTTACCTATTCACAGGAATATAACGTGTTACACTATCCACTAGAGGGCTTTTATAAAAAGAATAAAAAATACCATACATTTAAAAGAAAAAAAAAATATTTAAGAGTTAGCTCATAATCAGAAAAATTGTACACATATATACCATAGAATCAGATTTATAATTTAATATCCCCAAAGAGGCACTCAAGAAATTGTTTCATAGTTAAGGTTATTGTATGCTTTCTTTTCTTCCACTTAAAAAGATTATATTAGCCTTCAAACTGGTAGGACAAATCTGGTGGAGAAGTTCTCCTTTTTCATAAAACTTAAGGGAATAAATCAAGATTTGTGAATTATAATGTCACAGATACAAAAATATTACCAGAGCTTAAAAAAAATATGGATTTTAAAATATTATTTTAGTGTCTCATTACCCTCATAGTGAAGATTTTCTTCCTAAGAGCTAATCTCTTAGGTTTGAAACCTTTACCTCTTTACTGTCACTAGACTCCCTGACAAAGAGTCCCTCCTCTTCTTTCCTGTAGGCCCACTTCAGGTACTGGAAGGCCACTATAGGGTCTCCCTGGAGCCTTCTCTTCTCCAGGCTGAACAGTCCCAGCTCTCTCAGACTGTCCTCACAGGGGAGGTGCTCCAGCCCCATCCTGATCATCTTTGTGACCCTCCTCTGGACCTGCACCAATAGGTCCATGTCCTTCTTATGCTGGGCCCCCAGAACTGAATGCAGTACTGCAGGTGGGGTGTCACCAGAGCAGAGGGGGAGAATCACCTCCCCTTGACCTGCTGGCCACGCTTCTTTGATGCAGCATGAATATCTTGTATTTTACTATATGCATGGCAGGAGAGATTAACTACATCTTCTGAAATAAGCCATCAGCTATTTTTGTTTTAGAAATTTGAAAGTACCAACTCCCATTCCTTCCATTATTACTTATAGTGATACAAAAGCTACACTTCTATTTCCTGGAGCATGTCACCCCCTTATATTAGACACTGCACAAACAGAAAAGAAATATCCTCCTGTTTTTTCATGGTCTGTATTGGAAAATCTCTGTGGTCTCTGGAGTTGAATGAGTTGCCTCCACGTGAACAAGAAGGGTCACATGAATCACTTTAGAGGACTGGGAATAGAATTTGATTATTTTGTATTATGTATATCCTCTTCTGAAAAAAACCCCAACAACACATAAAAAAATCTAAGCCTTTCTATAACTAAAGGGCCATTTTTCAGCAATTGCATTTCTGGCAAAATGGTTACTTGTTCCTTATCCGTAGTCTTTACTGCAGTCAGGCAATTACAAACAACAGTATGGATATTCTAACCCAAAAGACATTATCAAGTCAAAGCAACATTTCAGATGGTATGTTTACCTTCTATGAAAACGCATTTCCATATTTGTGCTAGTTTTCTTGCTAATGTTTTCTTTCCAGAACCCTTAAAATGAAAAATACACATTTAAAAGAAAAAAGAGACAGCAGGAAAAAAATCCAGACATATTACACAATAAAGAATATATTTTCATACGATAAAAACAATTAAAAGCTACTATCAGGATTAGGTCTCTGAGTTATGCACCGGGCAAACACATTCTTTTAATCCTATCCTCTATTTTATACTGCCTGGCATTGTTAATGTACTGTTACTGCCCTTTGCAGTTAATTATCTCTAACGTAATAACAGTGAGTTTATTTCTGAGTAACTTTATCTGAAACTCAGCTATGATTTGGCCATAAATTCCTATGAGAAACTCTTTAGGACAGAAATTTATTATCTTCAGTCTCAAAGCACATTACAATGCAAACTTGTTCAGCCATTTCTGAGTAAGATACAGAGAGATAGTATTCTTTGACAAAAATAACAAATACAAAATTAAATGCCCTCGGTAGTCCACAAATTTAGTTTAGATACTGACAAAATGTTTATTTGATCACTTACATGAATACTGAGGAACAAACATAACCAAGAGTAATGAGGCTTCCAAGAGTACAGCCACCTGAACAGGATTTTGCAAAACTCACCATCTTCTGCTACGTTTTTTGTTTTAAAGGCACTACGCTTTTAACATCAAATGTATAACTTAAGTAAGATAGATGTTCTACATATCAGTAATATAAATAAAAGATATTATCATAAAAATAGAATAGTTAACTCTCTGTCCTCTTGGCCAGACCTGTGCAATTTCAACCCTTCGTTAAAATTTGTATTAATATCAAGCATGCACTGAAGGCAACATTATCAATTTCTTGTATTCTTTTTGCATTGTTTTTCACGGAGTATTTTATTCTTATTTGGTCTGTAAAAATGGAAAGTCACCTTTCTCATATAAGGTTAGAAATAGGTTGTTTGTTTAAAACTGAGTCAGCCCATTGTAGTTTTTTACTGAGCTGAATGCACTCTTTCAAGTCACACAGTGACCATAAGGTGCAGTTGTGGGCTCTCACACAGTCTTCCTGTGGTGTTTGCATCTCATCCACTTGCAGAACACCACCCTGTCTCCTTTCTCAGTTTGTAAAGACTTGCAGTCAAGCCTCACCCAGCATCTGGAGCCAAGGAGCATTGAAATAATGCAGACCTGTGTAAACCCTAGGGACTGGGAGCCTTTCAGCCTGCTGGAAAGTCTTAGAAGAAAGGAAACACGGCTGCATTTTAGCACTATGTCCTTTTCCCATGATATAACCCACCATCGTCATGTGACAATGTCCCAGCATACTGCACCACACAGGATGGCTCTACATTAGTATGCGGTGTGGTGCAAAGAGGGACTGAGTCTTGATTTGGTGGGACAACTGGCATTGAAGTTTGGCTTGATCGCCAGTTCTAGGTGGGAGAAGCACCTCTCTACCTGGTAGGGAGCAGAAAGCAGATTCCCACGTGGTCATTTTGGGCTCTGTTGTGGGACCCAATGGAATGGCACACAAAGGCAGAGAGCAAGCTCCTAGAGGACCTTGTGTTCACATTGGAAGTGCTGTGCTCTGATGGCACCTTTCATGGGCAACAGCGATGTTTAAGGGGAAAGCAGCTTTCAGGCAACAGTGGTGTGTTTAAATGCATACCAGATTCAGTATAGAGATAAGGCAAACTTGCTCCAAAAAGGAATCTCCTACAGCAAACTAAGGCATTAATGTAAAAGCACCCACAGGGTTTCCTGTATTTGAGAAAAAGAAATCCAAGAAGTATAGGATTACAAAACATCAAATTTTCCTAAGTAAAGCAGGTCATAAACTGGGAAGAAGAGAGACTTTGAATTACAGTTAAAATACAGTACGTCTCCTTACCAGAACACCTTGGTGGATTTCAGTTATTCCCAAATATATGACATATAATTATGTCAAAGTGTTAATATTAAAGTAACTGGTCACTCAGGCCAATTTTTTTTCTCATTGAATGAGATCAGAACCTTTACCATATCATGCAGGATTTGCAAAGTTGAAAAGATAAAAAAAGTAGGTCTGATCTTTTTGGCAGTGTCACTAAACTAATGTTTTGAAAGGAAGAGCAAAATTTTTAGCAGAATATCTGAAAGAAATCTTCTGTCAGATATCTTACTGGCTTTCCAAGGATAATGAAGCAAGTGGGCTTGGACAGTAGAAAGGATTTTTCAGCTTCATCTTCATCAAAGAAGTCTGCAAAGGGCTGAGCTTGCTTTTCCTCTTGGGAAGCCATGTATTAACTAAGACTGGGAGAAAAAAAAACCCCACTTGTTATAAAATACAGCAGATTACATACACGTAAAACAACACTTAAAAATGGAACTAAATAATAAAGTGATACAAGGCAAATTGCTTTGTAAGAAAAACTGTTATAAGAAAAAGCATTTAGAGACTATACACAATTCACCCACTACTAACTGAAAAGCTGCTTCTGAAAAAAAAAGGGGTTGTTGGAACTACCCCATGTCACCAGCTGCAACTGGTTGGTAATGACTTATTTCTGACTCTCAAACTGCCTGTTGCTCTTTTTTAAACAGCATGTAGCTGTTTCACTGCCTTTTCCTTCCTGTTCCAGTTACTGCACAGTTATAACTTCTCTCTGGTCCTTGAAATGGACCATGGCCTCGCTAAGACCTTCACTTGTGAGCTTCAGACATGGAAGAGCTCCATGACGGTCAGTGGAACTGCTCGTCTGTGTCCACAGCTAGGTACAAGAATAAGGCTTTAGAGAAATTAAATCAGGGTTCATGATCTGTTCTGTAACCCTCTCACAAATCGTAGCTTTTCCAGGACTGCAAGAGATCCCACATCCAGCATAATGCAACAAAATTCACCTGAAACAAGTTGCTGATTAAGGTAACCTGGAGGAAAATTTAGGTGGGCCTTTCATTCAAATAGAGTCCAAAAACGTGAGGAGCTTGACGAAGCATATTTGAAGAAGACAAACCAAAACTTCTCTTTTTTCCTTAGGGCCACCTAAGTCTCCCCACCTCCGCTTTCCTCAGTCATTCTTAAATCAAAAAAATTCTACCTCAGGAAGAAAATTTGAAAACAATTATTTTGAAGCCTCAGACTGAAACGTTCTGAGAGTTTCAGCCTAAGACCTTTTGAACGATAAAGGACAGACTTCTAATATTAAAAAAGACACCAAACACGAACCAACCCTCCATTCCTCTCATGGAAACTCACCGGCTGAGCTTCCCCTGGTGTTCCCAGCGGCTTCACTCCTTCCCGAACCTCGAGCAGTTACAGGCCCAATTTCCCACTTACAAAAACCGCCTCGACCAAACCAAAGAAATTAACCAGCTCTCCCTCCACCCGACTAAAAGCCTGCCGGGGCCTCCTTCCCTTCCTTCAGCGACCCCGTGTCGGGCAGCGCAGAGGGGTCCCGGCCGTGAGCGCCCCTCAGGGACAGGCCGGGGGTGTCAGTTACGCTTGAGCGAAGCGCGAGGGCAAAGGGAGGGGGCGCGAC